>NC_056739.1:555101951-555329451 GCF_019279795.1 Protopterus annectens | reverse complement strand
CTATAATTCATACTGCACCTTTTCGGCCACCTAACTTGAACCGAAACACTAAAGGCGGAGGCATGTCCATATTCATTAAGGATTGCCACTCCTCCAGGCTAGTTGCTCAGCATAATGCATCCGAGATTATCCAAGTGCAACTAACTCTGGGCAAGACCGCAATCCAAACTGTAGTTTGCTACAGATCCCCCACCATGCCCCAGGATTCCCACTCCTCATTTCTTGATACTCTGGAAAATATTAGATTACAACCTAACACCCTAATAATGGGCGATTTCAACTACCCCACCATTAACTGGGAAAACTACTCATGTACCAAGTCTTTTGCTCAACGTTATCTGGAATTCATAAATTCCACTGCCTTGGATCAACTTATCCACACCCCCACCAGGAGCAGCAGTATCCTTCACCTGATCATTACCAACATGGAAAACCGGTGTTCCACACCAGAGGTTAATTCCTTGTTGATCAGATCCAACCACAAGCTAATCACCCTAGAATACACATCCCACCCCCACCCCCCATTAGAGAAACCACCGTAAAATATTCCTCCAAAACCAATTTCATGCATCTCAAGACAGAACTGGCAAACTTCATGACACCCATGCTGATGGACAATAGAGATACGACTGCTGAATCCTATACAAATGAACTTTATAAGCACTTACACGAGTGCATGGATTGTGCAATCCCTAGCAGAACCAAGATGCCATCCTCCAAAAAAAAAAAGAAGCCAATCTGGTGGCCCGCTGCCATAAACAAACTCTACAACAGAAGAAAGAAACTGTTGCTAAAAAAAAAAAGAGTAAAATCTCATGATTGGAGGAACTCCATGGTCAGCCTCAGTAAGAAGCTGAGATCCAACATAAAATCCTCCAAAGCTAGTTACGAAAACAAAATCACCACTGATTCTAAAGACAACCACAAAGCATTCTATAGCTATGTCAAGAATCTCAATGGCAACACTCAGACCTGCTCTGAGTTAAAGCACAATGGCACTAAATATACAGAACCAACGGATATTGCCAACTTCCTGGCAGATAGGTTCAGTGCTAACTTTACCCCTCTCTCATCCCCTAAAGAGCCCATCTCTGTACCGGAAGAATGCAAAGTTCCTGTAATCACGGCTGCACAGGTAAAAAAGACACTCTCCAAAGCCAAGAACACAGAATCCATGGGAGCTGACAACATCCCAGGCTACATTCTACATGAACAACAGAATGAACTGGCACCCCACCTAAGTACCATGTTCAGTCATAGCCTCACCTCAGGCTTTGTGCCCACTGAATGGCGCACAACAACGGTTATCCCACTCCACAAAGGGGGAGCCACCACGGACGCCAGGAACTACCACCCCATTAGCCTGATGAGCCTGGTCTGCAATGCTATGGAATGTATCATCATGGAACTTATAAACAATGACATTGGTAATCTCCAAACTCTGCACCCTACCCAGTTCAGGTTTGTAAATGGCAGATCATGTCTCCTAAACCTGATAGACTTCTTTGAAGCAGTCACCAAAGCTGTAGATGAGGGTAAGGTGGTTCACACAGCCTAGCTAGATCTCGCCAAGGCTTTTGATACCATCCCCCACTCTGGAATTATAGATAAACTCACTAAACTAGGTATATATATCCCTATGTCACAAGATGGGTTGCCAAATGGCTCACTGACAGAACCCACACTGTGAAAGTAGCAGACTCTAAATCCAACTTCAGACCAGTGACAAGTGGAGTACCACAGGGTTTAGTCCTGGGTCCTCTCCTGTTTGGTATCTACTTCTCTGAAGTACAGGCTAACACAGAAGGTCTTTGGCCAACAAAGTTCGCAGATGACTGCAAACTAGGAGCCATAATCAAAACTCCTAATGATGTGGACATCCTACAAAAGGGCCTCACTGAGACAGATGCCTGGTGTCAAAGCCATGGCCTCAAGCTCAGTGCCAAAAAGTGCATTGTCATCCCTTTTAGTAAAAACTCTGTACCCATGAACTACCACATAAGCGGTAGTCTACTTAACACCGAAAGTGTGATAAGAGACCTTGGTACACAGGTGGACAGTAGTCTCTCCTTTGATAATCACATCGCCAAAGTAGTCAGGAAATCCTTCTATGTGGCACACCTCATCACAAAAGGTTTCTCATCCAGGAAAAAAGAGGTCATTGTTCCCCTCTGCTCATCACTCATTAGACCCATTATAAAGTACACCGCCCCTCTTGGTATGTACCTAACAAGGCAACTACAACAACTGGAAAGGCCACAGAAATACCTCACAAAGAGGATTACCAGCCTCAAACAGATGCCCTACGCAGACTGTCTCAAGAAACTCCAGCTTATCGCCTACTCAGAGGCAATCTCTGCCTAACATACAAAGCTATGTCAAACCTAGAGCTGTTAGATATGCTCCACTTAAAGAAATCCCGATTCCTCCGAGCTACACACTCTAGGGACCTAAATCTTGTCACCACAATAAACAGAAATTGCTGGAGGGATAGATTCCTGTCCCGGAGACTTCCCATACTCTGGAACAAACTACCTATCTATATCAAACAAAGCTCCTCATTAGCACTCTTCAAGAAAAATCTTGATGATTGGATGGAAGATAGGAAATTCAGCCCAGGGATCACTTCTGTGGCTCTGCTTGACAGGGGCACAAAAAATTATTTTCTTGGGTGGCAAAAGCCAGGGTACCTTTAAGTTCCTACCCATGAATATATATATATATATATATATATATATATATATATATATATATATATATATATTCTTATGTGTATACCTATATGAGTATACAAGTATGTAAACATATGTATATGTATATCCTATATGAGTATGCATGTATGTTTACATGTGTATATACCTAGAATGAGTATATGTGTATATGTACGTACATACGTATATACGTATATGAGTATGTGTGTCTGTGTAGGAGTGTATATACCTATGAGTATGAGTGTATATGTAAAAGTGTACATACCCATATGAATATACATGTATATGTGTGTGTGTGTACCCAGGAGTAGCCTTAGGTCAACTGATGCCCTAGGCAAAAGGGCTCCACGGCGCCCCCCACCACACCACCTGGTGCCCCCATCCTGGTCTACTTACACCAAATAAACACTGAAAAAGTGCCCCTGCTAGATCAGCACCCTAGGTGGCCACCTAGTGGGCCTATGCCTAAGGCCAGCTATGTGTGTACCTATATGTGTATGCATATATGTGTACGTGTGTATATACCTATACTAGTATGTGTGTGTATGTATGTACATATGCATATATCTATATGAATATATGTATATAGGTACATGTATATATATACATGTATGAGTATGCATATATGTGTACGTGTGTATATACCTATACGAGTAAGCATGTATATGTATGTATGTATGTATGTATATACCTAAATGAGTTTGTGTGTATAGATACGTATGTGTGTACATACCTATAACAATATGCATGTATATGTGTATGCATATATGTATATATATATATATATATATATATATATATATATAACTATATGTGTATGTATGTATATACTGATATGAGTATGCTTCTATATGTAAGAATGTATCTGTATGGGTCTACTGTATAACTTCAAAAACTCATAGCTACAAAATTAGACAGTAGACCCACACGTCTGCGAAAGTGCATTTAAGGGAAAGTGCACTTCCGCGAACATCGGTTCAATGAACCGATAAAAAAACAATAAAACACCAACTCCGAGATCGCACTACAGTGGGGAAAAACTCCCTTTCCCCACTGTAGTGTGCTTCGGCACCCATGTTCCTTAACGGTTCATTGAACCGTTCTTCGCGGAAGTGCACTTTCACTTAACTGCACTTTCGCGAAACTGAAACTACACTGTTCGTTTTCGAACTATTGTATTTTCGGTGTTTTCCTGTAGACCCATCTGTATATATGTATGTGTATGTCTGTGTCAGCATGCATGTATGTTTGTGTATCTCTATATGAGTATGCATGTATAAGTGTGTGTATATATATCTATAGATATATATATATATATATATATATATATATATATATATATATATATATATATATATATATATATATATATATATATATGTGTGTGTGTGTGTGTGTGTGTGTGTGTGTGTGTGTGTGTGACATATGTATGTATATATATATATATATGTATATATATATATATATATATATATATATATATATATATATATATATATATATATATGGTTCCACTTTATAATCTCGAAATACTGAACTCTCGAACTTCAGTATCTCGAGACCATAAAGTCAAATTCTTAAAATCGCGAAATGTCGAATTCACAGTTATGGTGTTCCAGTATTTGTCAAGGGATGTAGTTTGTGCAGCATGTGTAGTTTAGTGTGTGGATTTGGCTGGTATGTAAGGTAAGTGAGTATTTTGTTAGGGTATTTGGTATTTGTTTGAGTGTATGTGAGTGTGTTTGGAAGTTTTATGTGTAGGTTAGGGTAGGCAGGTAAAAGTATGACTGTTTAAGTGATGAAAGTGGTGGTGTTTGTATATTTGTGATGTGTGTGTGTGCGAGGGTACTGTAGAGTGTCTATATACATATAAATATAGATATAGATATATATATATAAATATAGATAGATACATACACTCACACACACACACACACACACACACACACACACACACACACACACACACACACACACACACACACACACACACACACACACACACACACACACACACACACACACACACACACACACACACACACACACACACCTATATCAGTAAACACTTATATGTACAAGTACTATATGATGGTAAAAAAAGATTACCATGATTTAACACAGTAAACGTATTGTTGTAACTACCTGCAAAGATACATCCTTTTATGCATTAAAGAATTCCTCAGTTGAATACATTTATAAGCACTGATTTTACATGCTACATTGATGTATCAAACCCAGTAAGTCCAGGCCCATACATCGTGCCCAGATTAATAAATCCATCTTTTCAACATGGGCAATGATGGCATAAGCCTATTATTACAAGTATACCATTTACATATTTACTCCTAACAACATATGACATTTTAGATGGCAGCATAAAAGGTCTCACTTACAGAGAAGGTCCCAGGAACATATTCTATACATTTGTTACATGTACAAGTAATAAAATCTTTGATACAAGTAGTTGGTGTAAAACTCCTGCTACATGAAAAACATCCAGTAGGTCAGAACTACCCCTATGAGGAAGTTTTACATTAGATATATTGTTTTGTCATGTAGTACATAGATGTATGGTTACAGGAAGACCAAACATATTGTGTGTCATTATCTGCAGGTAGAAGAGGCCAGAGTTTATCAATAATGTTTGTCATAAGTTATGGTAACAATATAAGGTGAGAAATATAATTGCCTTCTATTTTTCCCAATAGTTGTACCAGACATCCATCCTGAGAGCTAGCTGTATCCTGATTAAGAAATACAAATTTACATGTATACTAAGAGCTGTATCCCCAGGCATAGTACTGTGGAGAGTGAACACACACTGCGTAGCTCAACCACAATGGTACATGAATCACAAATCTTCAGTTTCTGCCCTAGTAAACACAAACACCCTTACTATATAGGAATAAAGTATGCTCAGGTAGGAAAGGAAGACCAATATTAGTCGTGTTTCCTAGTAGATAAAAGTTTTTTATGAAGACTGTCTGAGCACCTCTACAAAATCTGTGAAATTAATATTTTCCCCCCATCGTCCATGTCAGTATTTGATGTTTTACGCAATGGATTTTGTCATGATGGTGGGCACAATACATTTGTAAGCAGAACCCATTCATTACTAAGTAAGTTGTTGCACATGTCTTATGGAATTTACTAGTGATGAAAAAATGTCTCACTCAATCACTTCATTATCAAAACACCTGTTATTGGAGCACAGGCATATAAAGAGATACAAAGTACATTTACAGCATTTAAAATAAAGAGAAGTTCTAAGTTATCTATAATGCTGTCACCTTCAAATGTAGGTCATAACTGTCTGCCAAGATATGAGTGCATGACAACTTTTTCAACTCACATTGGAACAGCAGTCATCATTTAGCAGTCATCTTCAGCTTTCCAAATTGTCTGTGTTAAATTCTGCCCAATTCTCTTCCTGCCAAAGAAGCATTTTTAACACCTTTATTGAATTAACGCTTGTGATACAGACAAATTTACATTTATATAAAAGTAATTAAACTGTAAAAACAAGTTCAAGTTTACAAACAATATAATTCACATATATTGCTATATCTCATATAACCTAAGCAATATTACATGAGTTATTCAATCCCTGCCCAGAATCTTAGTTGCAAGCATTTTACATCACAAACCATACTGATACACTCCCAGTTGCAAACATTATACATCACTTATAATCTACCCAATCTTTTTCAGTCAAACATTACATAGCCCATTTAAGTCCTGCCTTCTTTTAAACATCATTCCTCCCCCTGTATGTACTGCTCTCACAATTTCCATTTTTTCCTATGTAGTTTACTCTTATCTTTTTCTAAAGATCTCAGTTCCAGTTGTTTTATATTTGTTACTATACTCACTACTTTTAATATAGTTGGTTTAGATTTTAATTTCCTTTTTCTAGTAATTGATTTTTGGCAGCCACCATAATTAGAGACAGCAAGACCTTACCATGTCTAGGCAATTTGGACTCTGTATGACAGTTCAGAAGAATCATCTCCCTTGTCACACAAATCTGCCCACCCAGAATCACTGACAGTGCATTCCATAGGGAATCCTTAAAGTCTGCCAACTCACCTCACTTCCAGAAAATATGTTCTCAATTACCTGTTTCGTCCCTGTCACACCTCCAACATTTGCTGTCTACCTGAGGAAAAATTCTCTGGAGTCTAATTGGGGTATGAAAAATATCTATGTAAACATTTCCAAGCAAAAATATTTGGGACATATACATATATCCTACAACTGTTTCTTTGTGAATTGCTTATCCAATCTCTCTTCCCAATCCTGTCTAACCTCCTCTGATTTATTCTTATAGTTATCATGCAATATTTTATATGCTGTACTAATTATTCCTTTTTTAATGTCAGCTTGTTCTAGATACTACTAAAAACTCTACCAGTAATGGTCTTTCATTTAGGACTGCCTTATTTCTTTCTCTTTGCCTGTACTCTGATATCAATCTTTGACAGGGAAGGCAATCTCTAACCTGCAGTCTAAATAAATTCTTGGTGTCGTGCCATTGTATCATCTTTCCCTCTCTAGTTCCTTGTGCGCAATACTTTGGTTCCTTTGCCAGTTTTCTCCAATAAATTCCAGCCCCCTCTTGCCTATTGTCTATATACCAAATTGCAGTTATCCCTATTGGCAGAATCTCCTTTCTCCATTCCCATGTTGGCTTAGTTCTTAGAATACTTTCTGCTACTTTATAGATATAATATTCTGCATGATTATTGTTAAAGGCCTGCATCCAAAATCTCAGTCTCTCCTTGTTTCTTGATCATCCCCCCTGTTTTATCATCATCCCTTTCTACTTTGAATTATAGTTTTCTGCTTGTGCTATGTACAAGAGCCTTAACTGTGTAGCTCTGAAATACCCCTTCAAATCAAGTAATCCCAGTCCACCCTGTTCTACCAGAAGAATCAGCTTATATGACTTGACTCTTGCTGTTACCTCCTCCCAAATAAAGTCCTTCTGTTTTTTATTAATTGCCATCCACAACTTCTCCTGTGGTTGATAAAAACATGCCTGACCTGTGTATCAGACTAGTGGGACTAAAAACATTTTAACTGCTTGTATCTCACTATCCATATCCATATAATAAAGCTTCCATTTTCTCAGGTTTGTATTATCTTTTGTTTAGTCTCTTCCCACATATCCTTAGCTGCCACACCAGAATCACTTTTAATCCATATTCCTAAATACTTCATTTTATCATGTCCCCATAGCTATGGATATTGCTGAACCAGTTCATATGTGAGTACAATTTATCGCTATTGCCTTTGTTTTAGCTTCATTAATTCTGTATCCCAAAGTGAATTGAAACTGTCTCAAAATGTTCCATAACTCTGCAGTGTCTCTTTCTGGTTTTGTCAGGTATAAAATATCATCAGCAAATAGAGCCAGCTTTCCTTGACTTTCTTACCCATTATATCCTTGAATTTTTGTTTTTTTGTTCAAATATTTTTATTAAATTTAAACACGTGTATATTACAAACAGTCTAATGTAAGTTTAAATGAATAACTATATACAGTATATACAACTGGCCTAATATGAAAAAAAATTCCATGTAGAAAGAGAGAATAGATATTTTCATATATCAAATAAACAGAGTGATTATGAACATTCAGTCAAATTATAGATGGTATGTTATTTCTTAGAGTTTCAATTAAGTCAATGACTTTAGTCCAATGATTTTCCGTCCATTTCCTGGGAAAGATTCTTGTTTCTTAGACTTTTATTTCCATGTAAGCTGTTTCTTGTAATAATAATAGAAATTCTTCAATGGAAGGGGGTTCAGATGATTTCCATTTTTGTGTCAAACATTTTCTTGCCACTGTCTCTTATTTTCCTTGCCAGTGATTCTAAATATAATGCAAATAACAAGAGGGAATGAGGACACCACTGCATAGTTCCTCTGCTCAAGCAGAAATTATCATAGAGGACCCCACTCACTTTAATTTTTGCCTCATATACCGCAAATATCCTCCTAATCAACCTTATATAATTTTTTTCAGGAAATGCAATTGCTTCCATTGCCCTACTCAAAGTACTGCTCTGCATCAAGACTCACCAACAACAATGGTATTTTCTTATATTCTGTTTCCATCTGGATCATCAATCAATGTTTTGTTAATTGAAGAAGGTAGAAATAACAATGGTTTATTGTAGTAAGCTTTCACCCGTAGGCTTTCTTCAGACTTTACAACCCTGACAAATAATCTACAAATACATATATACATAATATCATATATCACCTTGACTTCCGCATCAAAATAAAAAAAAAAATAATAAAAGGGATGCACAAAACTATTATTAAATATAAATCTAAACATTAAATAGGTCATGTACTACAGCATAGTACATTTCAGTCTATTTATCCTAAAACATTTATCAATGTAAACAAGCATCAAATGATTCAGGACCTTCCTCAAAACGCACTCCATAAAACATACAGCATAAAAGAAGCAAGCATATATATATTAAAAAAAACAAAACTTAAAAAAAATCTAAAAACTACTACAGGATACCCAACCTGATTATCTAATTATATCACTAGGGCAGTATTCCACTAAGCAATTGTGGTAATACAAAAGGATTGAAGAGCCATCAGGTGCCCACATTTGACTTTTATGAATGTTTTGTTAATGTTGTCAAATATTTGCCTTCCCTCCACAAAACCATATTGATACATATCTATCAATTTTGGCATTACTTTTGCCATTCTTTTAGCCATTATAGACATGAACAGTTTATAATCATGGTTTAGTATTGAAATGGGCCTGTATGCAGCTGGATCTGATGAATCTTTACCCTATTTAGGTGTTACAGCGACCACTGCTTTCTTCCAGGATGCTGGTTCTGGTCCTCTTACAATACTGTGAAACAAAACCTTCCAGATCTTTATCAGTTTTTTCCCTTCCAGCTTCCAAACTTCCACAGGAATACCATCTATTCCTGTGGACTTTCCTGCAGATTGGTTATACATCACAGTTTTTATCTCATCTCCTCCTATCCTAAATGTTAGTAATTAAGCCTCATCTACCTCTAACCTTGGCATGACACTTTGCATGTATTCACCTTTATACCCCAACACATACAAGATGAGATCACATGTCAGATGCACACCCTCGGTAAGGTAAAGCTCTGAGGAATTAAGTAAAGTTTCTGCAATGTTTCTAGCTCGAGGGTACACCCCCATATAGTAGATGATGCAAGGAATTATGTTCAAGTACAATGGAGAGAGAAATACAAACTCCTGTTGGGAGTGGGGTTGACCCCTAAGGAACAAGTACAAAATGAAAAGAATTTTGAAAGGGGGTTAGTTATGAAATACCATCCCCAAACTCCAGAAAATAAAAAATAGTAATGAAAAATTGGAATATTTTGAAGGCAAATCCAGATATCTTCCAACTTTTAGGTCCTGATCTCTGTTTTATATTTAAGACAGCTTCCAGCTTGAAAGAGAGATTTGATAGTAGCTATTGTGTTCAATATAACAGAGACAATGAAAAGAAAGGAATGACCAAGTGTGGATCCTGAGCTCAATCTGCTTGCATCTTACAGACCCATAATATAATTCTGGAGAACACTGTAAGCTCCAAAATCACATCTGTGAAAGGAAATTGTCAAACCAATGGAGTAGTTTTCTTAGCTAAATGTTTAACATGCTCAGCGTTTTACGCAGGCAAAATGGAGAGAGCATTACGAAAAAGAATTTATGAACATCTATACCAAATAAGTAAACAGAATGAGATCAACACATTATTTAAGCACTCCAAAACATGCCCTTGTTTTAAAAGGTTTGTTTTTGGTATTTTGGAGCAAGTAAAATTTAAACCGAGGGGAGGTGACATGAAAGGGAAACTTGAGGAAAGGGAGGTTAAATGACAACTGAAGTTACATGCCACACATTGCCAAGGAATAAACAAAAACATCTCCCTGGAGCCATTATTGAATATGAGAGCACTCAAGTGTCAAATGTATACTATTTTTTAACTAAGGAAAGATTACGTCTTATGGTTAAATGTTTGGTACTATCCTTTTAAGATGATATGTAAATTAATTTTAATTAATGACTCAAAAAAGTATATAGGTGTGAGTTTTACTACATAATGGACTAAAGTGCTTAATGATGGAAATGTATACTATTTTAAAGTATTTTTAAGAAGCTTGTGCCATTTTAATAAAGTGTTTCAAAAGGAATCCACGTCTGCCTTTGACTGGAAGCGTTACACTTTTGTGGTTATCTGTTGCTTAAATAATGGTTCATTTGAACTGTTGTTTGGAAGGATGCCAAGGTACAAACAAAAGATTGAACACCAGCTAGTGTCATTGCAGGATGATACAGCGTGTGTCGACATGGGAAAAATGTACAACAGTGCTACTTGTTTTGTAAAGGACTGCCTTCCTGCACTTCTCTATCCACAACATTCATAGTCACGCTAATAGAAATCCAAAACAGAATCATGTTAAAATGGTGGCTCTGCTCAAGTCCAGAAGTCTGAAGACTGTCCAGCCTTGAGGCTCCTGTATTTTAGAAAACAAGTAACAACTGAAACTTGGTTTAAATATTTAGAAAATACTCTCTCCATACCTGGCTTTAGTGCCTACCATTCCTTCACAACTGGCTGTAACTGTGGTAGCATTTATATATTTGTTGGGGACCATAACACTTCCAGACAGATTCAAACAGAGCTACACACTAAACTCATTGAACTTCAAATCACAGGAGGATCAGTTTATAGTCTAATTACAGGATACCCTCTATATCTCCCAAATATCATGGAAGGTACCTAAATGTACTTGAACTCTCCATAAAGCAAGAACTCTAATTAATTCTTGGAGACTTTACTATCTCTCAATAAACTGAATGCCTTATACCTTCAGTGTAGTATGCATCCAAAAATCCCTAGGTTGAAATAAAAAGTCGTTGGACCAGATTGTTAGCAAAGCCACTATAGGGCATAATTCTTGACCTGCTCCTTATGGATGGAGCTTTGTCATGCACCATTCCCCTGGTATCTCCTTCATTATTTAAGTCAGATCATCAGCTTGTGACTTTCACCTTAGAAATCTATAAACCAGCTGAACCCCCCCTTTCAAAATCTGTAAATCCTCCAAAACCAATATCTTAGAATTCAAGGATTTCAAATGAACTAATCTCATCAAATTTTATGATGAAATTTTGAATTTCACTTTGGAGGCCTAGTGTGGCCACTGCAGGTAACCACACAAAGATGGTCTATGTCCATTTAATATCTGTGCCTAAAGTACAGTTGTGTAAAATCTTACCACAACAGTAGATATCATTCTCTTTACTGTTGCAGTATTCATAACATAAGGGATCTCCTGCCAAGTATAACCCAACATCCAGCCAGTACACCAAAGCCTTTAGTATTTATTGGAGTCATACATCACATGGAGATTCCCCACACAAGGCATAGGGCATAAAGGTGACATATGAATGCATGCACTCAGAACTGAAAAAAGCCCCAGGAGGAACAGAATAATGCCCCCAGGGACAAGGAAAAACATATGCATCCAGAAGTAAAAAAAGGAGAACAGCCCTTTGGCCAGGAGGGCAAGAAAGAACAAGCTAAAGCAGAGGGCGAATACAGAAACAGTAAAGGGAATGACATCTGTTGTTATGGTAAGAGTTTACACAACTGTACTATGTCCTTACATAAAACTGTTGCAGTATTCATAACCTAAGGAAAAGTACAAAATCTCAACGGGAAGCCTAGGAGGAGGAAGGCAGGGAAGAGCCCTCCAGAAACCTATGCAGGATAGCCCTAGCAAAGCCATCTCTGACCCTGAAAATGACATCCAACTTGTAATGCTCTGTGAAAGTATGAACAGAGGATGATGTAGCAGCCTCAAGGATGGAACTGAAATCCAGCCCCTTGAAAAACGCACCAGAGGAAGCAACAGCCCTGGTAGAATGATCCTTTACTGATGAGGGAAGAGATTTACCATGAAAAGAATAACAAATTCTTTGTGGAAAACTAAGAAAGGAGGAATAGCCATGAAGGCCTGAAGTTCAGAAACTCTCTTAGGTGAAGTGAGAGCCAAAAGAAGTCTTCCAAGTACAATGTTGTAAGGAATTTGAAAAAGCAGTCACGAAAGGACCTGAGTTAATTTCTCAAGTACAAAAATGAGGTACAAGGAAAGCAGAATGGCCTCCCAGGGAGGCCTGATATGAAGGATGCCTTTAAGAAATTGCTTGAACTTGAATCTAGAAGCAAGAGGAGGAGTCAAGGGCAGACAAGTAGAAACTGCTGACAGATAAGCTTTAACTGAAGAATATGCTAACCCAGCATGAAGTAGATCACACAAATAAGAAAGAACCAATGGAACATTCACAGAGTGAGGATCCTGATGGCAACTGATGCACCAGACAGAAAATAATTTCCACTTGGATATGTATGATTTCCTGGAAATGGGTTTCCTCACCTCCTGCAGAACCTGAAGCACATCCTCAAAAAATATTTGCCTAAAAGGGATCAAAACCATATCATCCACAGTGTTGGTTGAAGAGTGGACAACTATGGATAAGAGACCCCTTCTCTTGTGTGAGTCAGGTAACTTGTGATTTCACCTAGCCATGTAAGAAATAAGGAGGAACCAATGCTGCCTGGGCCAAAAGGGAGTCACTAGCAAGATTTTGGGAGTCCTGCCAGATCTTGTGCAAGACTCATGGTAAAAGAGGAAGGAGAGGAAAGGTGTACAGAAATATCCCCTTCCAAGGAAAAGACAGGGCATCCATGTTAAAGTCAGAGATCTTGCGACTCTGGAACAGAATAGAGGAAGTTGTCTCTTCAGAGGGAAGGCAAAATGATCTACCTGAGGAATAACCCACTAACAGACAATGTCCAGGAACACATCCCTGTAAAGCATCCATTCGTGAGCTTGAGAGCTGGACCTGCTGAAAGAGTCTGCCACTTAACTGTGCTCCAAGGGAATGTAAACTGCTTGAAGGGTCACTTGATACTGGGTATCTAGATCCAAGTCCTGAAGAGATAGCCTGCAATGAAAATAGGACCTTGTACCCCCTTGCTTGTTGACATACCACATCACTGTGATATTGTCTGTTAAAACTTTGAGGGGCCTGGGATGAAAGATGGAATGAAATGCTTGAAGCACTAGAAGCAGAGCCCTCATGTGGTCTGACATTTGATGAAGAAGCTAGAGACCCTGAACCTTGAGGGAGCCAAATAGACTTCCATCTCCTGTCAGAGGTGTCTTGTGCCTGGAAAGTAAACCCTGGGTTGAGAGAAAGCTGATGAATCCACCACTGAAGCTTCCTCATGTGGAGCCTGGCCAGAAGGAGCATGGGAATGGTGGAAGCCATTAACCACAGGACTCTAACAAATTCCCTGGCTGTGACTGAAGCCAGAGGAAGAAGAGTCTGAAAAGATGCAGTAAGAGACAGGGCCTTAGGAACAGGCAGAAAACCCAAGATGGGGAGGTCTGAAACATGCAACTGAGGAAAACATGATCCTGAGAAGGCATCACAGCTGATTTCTAGAAGTTTATGGTGAATTCCAGATTCTGTAATAGGAAAATAGTAAACTGGAGATCCTGAAGCAGACCATTGGGGGAAGAAGCTTGAATGAGCAGACCACCCAGCTAAGGAAGGATCTGAACTTCTCTCATCCTGCAAAAGGCAATGATAGGAGGAAGACATTTGGTGAATACCTTTGGAGCAGTAGAGAGGCCAAAGGGCAAAGCAGAGAACTGAAAATGCAAGGCAGAAACAGAGAAACCTAAAAATGTCCTCATAAGGGGATGGATGGGGATATGAAGGTAGGCATCTTTGAGATTCAGAGAAACCAGAAAGGCCTGAGGTGGAAGAAGGGTAAATAGAGTATGAAGAGACAACATTCGAAAGGAAGGAATCTTGAGAAAGGTGTTGAGCTGGGAAAGATCCAGAACTAGTCTGCAAGATCCCACCTTTCTGGGAACCAAAAACATCCCGGAATAAAAATCCCTACCTGTACATGAGGCACTGGACCAAAAGAGAATGGATCACCCCTGGGAAAAGAGGAAGTTGTTTCCAAAGAGGTTGAGGGATGCCCAAAAAGGGAGGAAGGGGTTTCCAAACCATGAAATATCCCTGGCAGATAATGGACAGAACCCAATAGTCTGTTGTGATCTTTAACCAATTTTAAAAAAAGACAGGGAAAGATGGAGGAGTAAGAGAACCTGGGAGGGAAAGGGGAAAAAATCTTTAAAATGGAATCTGGTTTATCCTGAAAAGCAGATTTTTGGGAGGTAGAAGTTTGACTAGACTTAGCAGGAGGCACACATCTAAAACACTTTTTCCCCTTAGGAGTAGGGCGATACTGGCAACAAACAAAATAGATTTGGAGACATAATTCCTCTCAAACTAGGAATAGGAGAACAAAAATATGTTTCAACTCCTGCAAGGTTTTAGCCTTATCCCAAAGAGACCTGAAAAGTCCAGCAGCAGCGCCAAAAAGATTTTTTATTATCCAAAGGAGCATCTAACATTTTGGCCTTAATGTCAACAGCAAAGCCTGAAGACAAAGCCAAGAGTAATGCCTCATAACAGAAGCAAAGGCAACAGCCCAGGAATAATAATCAGCTGCATCATAGCTGCATTTGATAGAGTGGTGTGCAACTTGAGAGGTAGAGCTGAACAGAAAAATGGCAGTGGCCTTCACCTCAGAGTCAGGAAGGTCAGAAAACACCTTGGAAACCTGAGAAAGGAGGGCCAAAACATACCTGGTCATATGAGTTTGGTAGTGGCAGCAGCATAAACCTTTTTGCCTAGCCTCTCCATAGCCCGACTATCCTTATCTGAACAGAGCAACTTGGTAGAGGGCAACAGCTTGGAGGGCTTATCAAAAGTCAGACACTACAGAAGGGTCAGCAGAAGGCAATTTAAAAATACATTTACATTCATCAGGCACCTTGTAAAATCTATCAGGTTTCTTGGGTGCAGAGGGATGAGAATCAGAGGCCACAGATGCTGTTGAAAAGGTATCTGGGAGGGCAGACAGAGCAAGGGGAAACAGCTGACAACTTAGGAAACTCCATCTTGAGGAGCTCATAATACCTTTTCTGAATGCCAGAAACCTGAGAACAATCCCACTTAAACTCAAACATACAGGTAACAATGTCCCCAAAGAAGAGTTCCTCTAAAGGGGAAACTGGACTATTAGAATCATCTTCCTCTGAACCACAGTCCAAAGGGAAAGGAATCTGAGAAGAAAATCCAGATCCTTATCCAAAGACTGTAGTTTCCTGGGTCTTTTAGGAGGAGTGGAAGACCAGGGAGGGGCAGGCACATACACCCCTTCAATTTAAAGTGAATAAAGCATTAAATAACAAGTAGAATCCTGCCATTTACACTGGGGATCCTTAACTATATGGAAAATATGCTTGATTTTCTGTTTGATTTTCTGCAGGACGTCCACATGAAACACCCTCACAGGGTCAGATCCCTGTTCACATTCAAAAGTGTAGCAGGGATCTCCTCCCTAACTCAGATCTGCAGAATCCTCCTTGCTCCCCCGAATATAATCAGCGAGGTTCCCCTAAATTTCAGAAGCAGACGTTTGTAAAGCCTCAGAGGACCTGTATGAAGTTGTATCCATTCCAGCCTTCAACAGCGACATGGCAGAGGAATCCGAGGCAACCACTGGACAATCCTCTGGGCTTTCACTAGCCTCAAGAGAGATGTTTAGGGGAGGCTGGTCAGCAGCCATTATCAAACAAATGTTTTTTTTTTTTTTCTTGGCAGACAGCTGACCCTCGGAATGGTAAGATTCTGCTATAGCACCTTGAGCCAAAAGCTTAAGATGTTAGTTTTCAAGATAAATACATTGAGAAGATACAATTGCGTAGGGTGATAGGTACAAAACCTGACAGATAGATTACTGTGTATGGTCATGGGAAGCAATCAAACAGAAAAGACACTGGTTGTGATGGTCTTTATTTGGAATCTGCTTCCCACACTGACATTTTCCCTTTTGGGATGACATGAACCTAACAGCACTAAATAAAAAAAGAAAGATAAAAAGCCCAAATTGGGGCACTTATCTGAAACACAGCTTGTAACCAGCACAGCAGAAGGGGGATTCAGACCAATGTTTAATGATGGCGTTTGGACCGGTGGCAAAGAAGTTCTGAGTGTGTGCTTTCATACATCACCTTTGTGCCCTATGCCTTGCACAGAGAGTATACATATGATAAGTACTAAATTTTGAACATTGGGCTATCCTTGGCAGGAGATCCCTTAGGTTATGAGTACTGCAACAGTGATATGGAAGAACATCTAGTAGTTTTAACCATTTCTAAATGTAATGGCAAATTGTGGACAAAATCCTCACAAACTTCTTGAAGCGTACAGTAGATCAAAAATGCTGTTTGGTTTCTCTGAAGCAAAGTAATAGAGAACAACTCCAATGATAGTTGAGGAGGAAAAGAAAGACAGTTATTTTAAGAATGTGATGGTTCATTCCAGAAAGGTAAAAGATATGCTTGAATAAAAGGGAGAAAAAAGAGAATAACTGATTAATGTTAAGAAAGTTATGTGTATGGCAAGAATGATATTAAACAAGCAATGATATATTTATTAATAAATGGTGGTTGCCTGTATAACCAGTTAACTGTCAGTTAATCAAGTTTTGTTTAATCTAAGTTATTACAATATTAATGTTATAGCCTGGATGGCACTTAGCATGTCATCAGTTTTCTATGTTGGTGATTTATCAAATAAAGAAATAGAAGCCAAGAATAATTACTAACCCTTCTTTAGCTACATTAGGAAATAACATCAAACATTGCTCTGAAAGTATTCAAAATTGCACCACTTACCCAAAGTAAATATTGCTTGTTACTCCAGAGATGACAATCCAAAACCCATTTATCACTGAATCTCTCAACCCACCATCACCACTAAAGAACATGTGCTTTCTAAGACCACAAACATACTTCCTTCACAGAACTTATACTTAACTGTTATCAGTAAAAATAAGCCCTGGTAGAGCCCATCCGTAAACTATTTAATCTGAGTTTTGACATTGTTTTTGTCTCTGAGATTTGGCACATAACGGTAGCGATGCCACTTCATAAGGGTGGCCCTATCTGTGACCCCAAGAATTATAGACCTATCAGCAAAGGCATGGAACATACTGGCCTTGCTCAGACAAAACCCACATTAGTTTGGCTTTTTCAAAGGTAGAGCCTGTCTAATTAATTTGGTTAACTTTTTCCAAAGGTAACACAGGCTTTTGACAGCAATTATGCTGTCGGCATAAATTGATGAAACCAATATTTACATCATCCCTATGACAGCATAGTTAATGCATGCAGTGAGAAAGAGAGTAAACTGCCGCCAAACCCACAGTGTGGGTGTCAGGTGCCTCTGAGAGGATGAAAGTAACTAGTGGTGTCCCCCAGGCTCAGTGTTGGGACCTCAAGTTTAGCATTTAGTTTTCTGATCTCCAGATCATGAACCAAAATCTCTGGCTAACTAAATTTGTATATGACTGCAAAGTCCTCTTCCACCCAAATCCAGAAGTTAATACCCGGTGTACTAAAATTGGTCCAAATTAAATGCAAAAAAAAAAAAAAAACACAAGTGCACTGTTGTCACATTGCAGCATAGATAATACCCCACTTCAAAATGAAATGTTATTATTGACCTTTCTGAAGGGTGAAAAGTACAGAGAAGGGAAAAATATTAGTGTGTGTGAATTTCATTTCTAATATGCTTTCACAGAAGAATGAAATATTCAGTGTCCTTCAGTATCTGTTAGCTTGCTTCCTGCCTAATATTAGCTTGTGCTGATAGCGTTAGAAAAATATAATTTGTTCTGAGTAGAAAGTTCTATTATGGAATTAAGAACTTGTGCCTAATATGGTATGTCATAAACAAGAAGTCACTATATCTTAGCACAATTAAGGCTTTAGTGCTCATTTCTAATTGGTCAGTGGTTGTATGATTTTTCATTAAAAGCAACATTATTGTGGCAAAGGTATAACATATGTTGATTCCTGTAACACAAAGAGACATGATCTTGATTTCGTAGTCTTCCATGTACGTGTCTTTCTCTGCAACAAATGAGATTCTAATTCTCTGCTGTACTGTCTCGTGTGAAAGTTATTTGGTAACGTAACAGTTTGGTGTTGTGCTATTCACAGTTCCAAGCCTGTGTTGCTACATTAGAAAGTACCTCTGGGCCCTAAAGATAGACAGGTGTTCTCTCAAACGAGTTTCTGGTATGACAGTATGCAATTTTTAAACCTCAGCACAGTTTAAAATCTCTACAGGTAAGCTTTACCAGAACCTTCTTCACTAGTTTTAATTGCAAGTGAGCGGGTAAATTGCATGGATCAAGGAAACGGAATGTCTGATCACTTATACTAACATGCTTTAAGTATAATTCTGCGTTAGTGGGTTATTAATTAATATATACAAGTATCCTTGTCACAGGGACTCTGGTTCCCTGGTAGAAGGACTTGAAAATCTTTCTCAACAGTGAGATGTGGTTCTAATCAAAAATATAAAGAAAAGGAAACAGAGGATTCATTCAGTGGGAATGGGAATGATCATAATTACAGGTGCAGAGCTAGCCTTTTGGTATGAGATTGGGTTTTTATAATAGGCACCAGTACAAGTGGTTTCAAGTATGGGACTCCAGGCAGGTATATGTTTGATAGGTATGGTAAAGACAGCTGTAATTATTTGGTAAAGTGGTCGAAGCTCACAAGATACAAGAGTGCTTTACAATTTCCAGAAAAAGGCTCCACTTATAAGATAATTTTAGAAAATGTAAAAAATAACCTGAAGTAAAAGACTATCAAGGAACCTGCATCTTGTCGGTCAGCTTTGAATGACTGGCAAGAAGAATCGAAAAATAGCGTATAACTCAGCTAAGTCACACCTACAGGCAGCTAATAGACCAGTTAACACTTTACAAAAATGTGCAGACAAAAAGTCCCATTCTTGGGGTATGTATCCGTTAAGACAGAGAAGTTATCACTCACACAGCCAGAATCATCAGATGATGACGGGCCTCCGTTACTTTCTGCAACACCTCCACCTTATGACCCAACAGTACTTTAAGAAACTGATAGTTCTCAGAGGGGGCAGGTAAAGATGAGTTTTGCAGAAACTACTACCACTTTCCCAGATATAGCCTAAGTTGCTTCCAGTTTCCCCTCTATGTTGGGCTATTATACTAGATTTTTCCAACAACATTAATCTCTAATACCCTCAGACCAAATGGAAATCCATATAGCTCATAAAGGAAAACAATTACATCACAAACATAAATATAGGGGAAAGTTAAAACAATTTCCTAACAAAAGTCAGCCAGCAAAAAATAGTACTTTGGGTAAAATAAAGCACATAATTACCCAATTACCAAATGTTTCTAACAAGAAGAAATATAACTGGACATCACCTGCAAGCCAACCTACAGGAAGAGACAGATTCTGACTCTTCTACTGATTCTGATATACCTTCCACACAGATGTAGCCTTTGATAGAAGTCTCAAACACCACAGCAGCTACAGATAGTGAGGCTGAACCTATTATAATAGTGGTGCAGCAATGGACTACAGTGGACTTTCAAACCATTGTCGATTCTCTCCCACCCATTCAAAAACACTCAGCAAAATATGAAAAAAAAATCTGAAGAGAACATGTAAAATCCTACCATCGAAGACCTGAGAGCCATACTAAAAGCCTGTACACCTCACAATATTTTTAGGAGAACATGGACAAAACCTAACCTAGGTAATATAATATTCCAAAACACATAGATGATGGGGATTGATGCGTACTTGCAATATATAACGTATGCATTTGAAGCTTTCTCTGGATGTCCAGACCCTACAGAAGGTGCAGCTAGTGGACAGAAATTGTGGGATAAGAGGTAGAGTCCAATTCTTTCAACAAGCCCCGGACAGTATCAGCAAAATCCTAATCTCCCTGATTCATCACAAGAGCCACAGGGTGCATCTACTTGTTTTAATTGTGGTCAAACCAGGCACTGATGAAATGAATGCCCATTAGCTGGACTGCAAACAACCATGCCAAACAATCAAACGCCACATCAACCTGATACAAAACCCACCTTTATGGAACACTATTTGGCACCCACCAGTGTGACAGCAAACTTGCTAGGACATCCAAGAGCAGGAAACAAAAGTTATGTATTTACCATAACAATAGATCCATGTTGTCTGTCTCCATCTAGTTCGACCTGTAGATTATTGTATCCGACTTGGATCCAACACCAGCCAATTAATTCAGACTTTGAACTTACCAGGCTCCACCTGCCTCACCCACAATCCTCTACTCCTCACCCTACCACTTCTATTTGCCTCATGTAAGTCACCTCCAGTTTATAATAAGCTTCCCTAACCAAGTTGGATGCAGGACTCCAGGGGTAAGGGACAGATGACCTCCCCTCACCAGTCATCTCCAATAGGAAAATTCACCATAACAAGCCAAGGTAGTGGCAGACAGGGGAAGATTGAACCAGACAGTGGCAAACAACATGGATCTATTCTTATGGCAAGTACATAACTTTTTTATCTGATGTTGTGCATTCCATCTGGATTCAACCTGTGGGACAGAGTCCCAAGCCATGAAAAAAAGTCCTCAGGAGGAACTAAGGAGGATAGTCTGCATCTACAACACTGTGGAGCCAAAGGAAGCCCTGGACCTTGATTGAATATCGAGCTTATAATGTGACAAAAAATGTGGTGACTCATCTAGGTTGCAGCTGTATAAAGTTCATCCATTGATATTCTAGAAAGGAAAGTTGCACAGGTAGCCATAGCCCTGGTAGAATGAACCCTAGGTTTCCATGGAAGGATCTTACTTTTCAAAGAATATGCAACAAAACACAGTCTGATAGCCACTTGGATAAAGTCATTTCAGACGCAGGTGAGTCTAGCCTGGATTTCGAAAAGGAGACAAATAACTGTCTGGATTTTTCTAAAGGCCTCTCAGAAGCCAGTTTAGGAAATAAGGAAGCATTCATATGGAAAGACACCCTGTCATTGTGGAACATCAAATAAGGAGGAGAAGAATCAGGAGCTTACAACTCCAGAATCCTCCTTGCCAAAGTAACAGCCACCAAAACTAAGGTCTTCCAAGATAAGAGCTTCAAGTTGGAAGTAGCTGAAGGTTCAAATGGAGGGCCTATGATGTCCTGTAAAATGAGCAGCAAATTTCAGGGAGGAACTAGATCTTGTACTAGGGGACATAGATAGAAAGGTGCCTTTGAGAAATGCCTTGGACATCTTGAGGGAGGCCAGAGGAACATTGCCCCTGCCAACATGGAAATTAGAGATGGCTGCCAACTGCACCTTAATGGTTGAAAAACTAAAACCTGACTGAAACAACTCAGTAAGAAAATCCAACACGGATTCTAAAGGAGTGGAAAACAAATCAAGTCCACTACACTCCACCTAAATCACAAAATGTCTCTATTACTAGAATTCACTTTCTAGTAGAATATTTTTAAGATGAAGAGAAGATGTGAACTACAGTCTGTGAAAGCTTGGGACTTCTGGCAATCAAAGGAACTGGAGAAATAATGCTGTTAACTTGAGAGACTGAAGATTAGGGGTATCCAGCCCTGCTAGGTAAGAAATGGGATGCAGTACCCGGGGGGGGGGGTACTTCAGAACAGGCCAAAGGAAGGGAAACCACACCTGATGAGGCCAGAAAGGTATTATGAGGACCACAGCTGCTTGCAGCAGGCTGCCTTCTGAAGAAAATTTATAATCAAAAGGACTAAAGGATAAGTGTAAAGAAGTCCTGGGGGTCAAGCAAACATCAGAGTGCCCCTGGTGACTGTTCCAGAAGGGAAAACTAAGGTGTAATAACCACTGCACTTAGTGTCAGATAGGGAGGCATATAGGTCGTAACATGTAGTGCCCAGCCACAACTCTAGGATTTAGGGATCAGTCATTGGGCAGCAGAATACTCCTGCTGAGTCTGTTGGCCAGATTGCTGGACTTTCCTGGAATATGCTTGCAGCCAGAAATTGCCCATTGCCAAACCCTCATGGCCTCTTGACAAACAGAGTACAAATTTGTATCCCTCTGCTTGTTGAGATACCATACAGTGGACATATTGTCTGTCTGTATCATAATCACACTGTTTGGAAGGGCTTATGAAAAGCCTGCAACACAAGAAGGACAGTACTCATCTCCAGAACACTGATGTGGATGCCAGCCTCCACAGAAGACTAGGACTCTTGAATTGTCTTCCCTTTGAAATGCTCCCCAACACAGAAAGGAGGTGTCAATGATAACTGTGGTTGAGGGAGATGGAAGAAAAAATGGTCTGCCGTTAGTCAATAAAGCATACTGCAACCACCGATGAATTTGGTAGTGAAACTTCTTTGTCGATCATCTTGGAAAATGCATTGGGTGGATTAGGAAATACCACTGTATGGCCAGAGTCCAGTCCATTGTAGCCTAAGAGTTTCAAAACTGTATGAGCTGGAAGCTTCAAGATTGCAAGCACTGACAAGGACTGAGCACAAAGACTGAACACTCTGGAGCTCAGAAGCCTGGCAATTTGACTGACTGTATCCAAGTGACAACCTATGAGCTCTAATAGCTGGACAGGCTTTAGGCTCGACATAAGGTAATTGACCGTAATGCCTAAGTAGTCACATAGTTGGAGTAAGGTATCCCTGGCCATGATCAGCAATGCTTTTGTGGGGGCGGTAATGAGACAATTGTGTAGGTAAAGGAAGACCTGAGATCCCTGCAGCTAGAGCCAGGCTGAGACCACCACAATACACCTGGTGAACACCCAGAAGGCTGTGGTGAGACCAAATGGCAGGACCCTGAACTGGTAGTGACTGGTCCCCAGTTGGAAAAATAGAAGCCTCCTGGAATACCTGTCTATCTTTATATGATGGTATGTGTCCTTCAGGTTTACTGGGCACATTTAATCATCCTTCCTCAGCACAAGTAAGATGCACTGCACTGTGACCTTCCAGAATCTGGTCTGTTTCACAAAAGGATTCAGTTTGCTTAAATCCAAAATGGGCTTGAAGTCCTTGTTCTTCTTTGGCACGAAAAAGAATCCCAAATAGACCCTGGATCCTTGCTGGTCTGGAGGGACCTCATGTATGACTCAGTTTGCAAGCAGCTTTTGAATCTCTACTGTTGCATGCAGTCTCTGACAGGGTGGAATGCTGGCAGACACTTGGGATGAAAGTTTGGAACATCTAAAAAAGGAATAGTGTACCTCTGGATATGATTCTTAACACCCAGGCATTTCAGGTGATGGCCTCTCACACTTCTGGGTGAAGAGCTAAGCAACCCTCAACTGTCTCTAAAGTAAGACAGTACCTTCAGGATTGCTGAAAGGGCCCATCAAAGAATGCCCCATAGAAACCCTGATTCTGCAGACTGCCCCCTACCAAGTGGGTGGCATCTATTGTGATACCCTCCCCCCGTCATAGGGAAGAACTCAATGAAGGAGTATTCTGAGAAGACTGCTGCAACTATCTGAAAAAGAGGTGTTTGCCCCCCTTTGATTCCTTGAAAAGGTTCTTTGAGGGGTGAAGAAATGCACTCCTATGTCAGACAGCATCTTCCTGTCTTGCTCATTTTACATTAAAGTATCTTTAACTTTCGTCCTGAATAAGGCGGAGCCATCAAATGGGGCACTGATTAAGGACACCTTGAATGGTACATAATCACGTCCAAACATGCTGTCACATGGCAATGCAGAGCCAGCCACACATGATGCTCCATTAGCTGCATTAGAAATGAGCCTCATGGAGACATTGGCAATTGATAGCAGGGCCAACAACTGAGTCTTCAGTGTATTCTGAATCTCTGGAGACTGCTGCATCTTAATGTTCCTCAACACTTCAGACAGCAAGTCATGCTGGAGTCTGGTCAAGTGTAATAAGTAATTAAGTGCCCTCAATACAGCACTTCCTTAAACAATCCAAAGCCCTAGACTCCCTATTCAAGGGATGGATTGAAGAGCTCTCTGCAGAAATCTTCTTGGTGGCAGCCACCACCACAGTAGCATTGATGGCTGGACCCTTACTCCAATGCGTCCAGTCCTTGGAAGGTGCAATAATCTTATTAGGCTTATTGGGAATAGACCTCACCATGTTAGATTCCTTCCATGGTGTCTGGGACATGATGTCTATAAATGTATCATAAGGGGAAACCACTTAAGCCATGGATCAGCCCACGCCAAAAGCCTCCAAAATATCAACCCCTCTGGACAGGGGGCTTTGGTGTTCAAACCTCCACACTGGTGAGCAGCTCCAACAGATTTCCAAATGAGGTGTCATTCCACAGAGACTTATGGGATTCCTCTACTTCCTCAAGGTCAGTATCATCTCTGACAGACTCATCCAGGGAGATAAGGTGTTTCCTCTTGCACTTCTTCTTCCCTGAAGATTGCCACTCCAGCAATGCCAGGGAAGAGGGGGAAGAGGCTAGAAGCTCCACTAAGGAAGCAGGATGGAGACCCACCAATCCTGGTTGTCCAGGAGCAGACAGATGGCTGGTTGCAGGCCCAGATGAGAAAGGGGATGGGACACCAGCCAGGAGGAAAATGACCCATCTCCTTAGGGGAAAACATCCTTTCTACAGTGTCAAGAGGCCTAGACTGAAGCTGGCCTTCCAGAACCAAGGGTCCCAGTACCTGAAGGTAAAGCCCTGACATCAAGAATGGAGCTGAGGTATCAAAAGTCAAAGCTCTAAATGGGAGAAACTAACCTGAAGCAGGGACTATTGACCCTGACCCAGAAACTCCTACTTCAACACTGCGGTCCCAAAGTCCAGACAGCCCCAAAGTAGTCAGAGTCACCAAGAGCAATGAATGAGTTAGAGGTGAAGAAGTCCAAGCCATCGGATCCAACCCTTGAGGATGGAAACGCAGTCAGCCCTGAAGACCTCAGATCTGAAAGAGCCAAGGGAGGAAGTCAGATAGATGGAGTAAAGGGTCTAAGAAATGGACCTGGACCCAAAGGGATAAGGCCAAATTGCATCTGTGGCTGAAAAAACAACATCATCAGCTGCTTCAAGTCAGAAGCTTTAATGCTGTTCACCAACCTTGATGGCTATAGAGAAGAAGCCATCAACTGGGGCTTGGAGGGCCATTTTGAAGTGGATAAACTCATCTGCCAGTTCCAAGCCATGGAGACTCATAGCCAGGGTCAGGAAGGAGACAACTCCAGTGACAACTATGGTGGGGTAGATGGAGAAAAAGGGGAACCTGTTCTACCTGAAGTAGCCCCTAGGCATGAAGGGGCTAGGAAGGCTTAGAGCTGGTGATGGAGCTTTGCTGGTGGTCATCACCCAGGGTGAGGACCTGTAAGTCATAGGCTCTTTGGATCTGGTGAGCTTGAGAAATAAGGACCAGGGACAGAAGCAAAATAGGACCTTTTCTGATCCCCTTTAGAAGATTTGGAGTCCCACAAACAATGCTTCTTGGACCCAACATTTGGAGCCAAGGAAGAGGCAGGAGAAGCTGGTAAAGGCCAGAGGGAAGAAGGCCCTTGAGGACCAAGTTAGCTGATGGTTGTTGATTTCTCTGGATCCAAATCCCTCACAAATGGAACATGCTGAATCCAGGAGCAATGCTCCCAAACAACACACACAGCAATCATGAGTTTCCTGTGAGGGCAACTTGTGCCTTTCTTGAAGCATTTTGCCTTAGTCCAAAAACACTAAAAAGAGGAAAACCACAATACTAATATAACTACCTTACACTACTAAAACCCTATACTTAAACACTCTGAAAAAGATACACATAGACAGCAAAGAATATCCAGAAACCGTGGGAAACCTATCTAAAGACAAAATTCTTAAAGTAAAGTTATTTATCACACACACTACCTACATACGCTAACACTAACAAAGGGGTAAGGGATACAAAATGCAGAACCAAACAAGCAATGCAATACACTTTTTGAAAGGATACACCTAAGCAGAGCCGGATAAAGCTGCTGAATGGAATGGAAGCAAGCTAGATCTGAGGAGTAGGGTGACAAGTGGGGAATTGTGGGTAAGGAAGGTATGAAGGAACTGGCCATTGTCGGATCTGAGTCAGATCCGCTGACCCATAAATTGAACCAGTCAGAGCAGACAACATCAGATCTACAATTATTTCCTTTGATACAGGTTGACCAAGACAGCCCCTTTGTGAATGTTACATTTTAAAATACATCTGTCCCATTTCTTGTAGATACAGGAACTACTAGATCTATGATTACATCATCAAATGCCCTTTTTGCTTTTATAGCAGCAGAGCAGCAAGCAGGAAAATGCTGACAAGGGGGAATTGGATGCTGTCTGTCTGCAGCTCTGGACTACCCGTAAAAACAAGGCAGGGCTCATACAGGACAAAGAACCTGTCCATATAACAATAAAACCCATGAGCACCTGCCTGTGGTACTTCAGTATCCTTTGTCAGTAGAAGCAAAAAAAAAGGGCATTGAACCTGTTATTTCTGCTGCATTGCAACAATATCTCATTGTCCAAGCTCACAGTCATTGTAATACTCATATGTTTGTTATTTCTGCCTTGCTGCAAGAAGATATCATTGTCCAAGCTTACAGTCCTTGTAATACTCATATTTTACCAGTTAGGAAACCGGGAAAAAAATACTTATAGGTTTGTACAAGATTTACATGCAGTGAATGTTGCTGTAGTACCATTTCCAGTTGTTCTTAACCCGGTGACAGTACTGAGCTCTACCCCTTCAGACATCACTACCTTTTCAGTGATAAGATATTTCCTCTGCCTTCTTTTCTGTCCCTATACATCCAGGCAGTCAATACCAATTTGCCTTTACTTACAAAGGTCAGCAGCGAACCTACTGCAAGGGTATGTAGAAAAAATGAAACAATAAGAAAAGATTAAATTTCCTTGTGGGTCTTCTTTGATTTAGTACTTAGTTGATGAGCTCTTAACATCAATAACTGTAAATGATACTGTTTTTCTTTTGCCTCATTAAGCAGAATTAGGATTTAAGGTTAATAAAAGCAAACTGCAGTTTTGGAAGTCACAGATTCAATACTTGATACATTTTATTTCAGGCAGTAGATTCTCTGTCTTCACAAACTGTTGCAATCCAAATTGCACAATGTTCTACTACACTGAAACAACTGTGTGCTCTTCTGGGTTTGACAGGTTACTATTGACAACGGATTTCTTTTTTTTTTTCAATTATTTTTATTTTTATTTTTACATTAATAAATGCCACAGATAAAAACCATCTTACAGCATGACTATATATATATATATATATATGTGTGTGTGTGTGTGTGTGTGTGTGTGTGTTATACATTGATGTCTTTACCACAGGATATAGGTCGTACAACATATCTATTTACATTATGTACATAGATGCTTTCACTGTTAATTCCACAGTTATACAGACAGAACAATGGATTTCTAACTATGCTGGAGTGGTTAGAACATTGTTAGAACTGTTAAAAAAATATACCTCTGAACCTTTACCCTGCAGGATTTTCATGAACATGCTTTTGTACAATTGAAAACGCTGCTTTTAAATCCTCCTACAGTTGGGTTACCAGATTATTCTAAGAAATTTTTTTCTGTTTTGTAGTGAAACAAAGTAATATTAGAACTGTTAGAACAACAAAACAATGGGGTCTTTATCACGCTGTTGAACTCTTAAAAGTTTGAACGTTATATGGTCAACACCATATGACTGAACTTTTAAAAGTTCGAATGTTTCAACGGAGATCTCCGTACAGTGCGAAATGGGAAGATTTACCTTTTCTGTACTGTAGTGTGATTTTGGAGTTTGTATATTTAAAAAAGTGTGGGGTGTGTGAGGTGCTGGGGGGCTTGGCCCCCTGCTTAAACTGTTCAGGTAGGTTTTTTCTTTGTTTTTTTATTTTTTTTATTACATTTTCAAACTTTTAAAAGTTCGATCATATGGTGTCGACCATATGACGTTCAAACTTTTAAAAGTCCGATTATGTAATATAGATGCTAGAAACAGTTTTAGAATTGTTATTTATTTTATTTATTTATTTAAGTTTGATGACCAGGGAAGTCCCCTGGGCCAGAAAGAGCCCCTTTTCAGTGGAGGCCCAGGGAGAAAAGCTCCACAATAACGTTGGTTACATCATAGATTTTTTACAAATATATAATTCAAACATTCAGTTTTTACAAAGACAGTAATTCAATAAAGAAAATTAAAATTTTCAGATTAGATGCACAATATTTACAGACATAAATTGTGACAGGATTTTAGCATTTTTTAGATTCGATGCATTACATTTTGCAGTTTGAAGACATACGTTATAAAGAAGGACATGACTAATACAGAGAACAAACATTACATAATATTGAGATATTATGATATGAACTTCCTTGTAGGATTGAGCAGTCTTAAAATATATAGCTACTAGGCATATTTCGGTTAGGATAAAAAGTATGTATGTAGAGGTAGGATCAGTAATAGTCCTTAGAGAGAAAAATATTAGTTTCTGGTTGGGAAGGGAAAGAATTTTGGAAGGAATGAGACATTTAGAAGGTAATTAGAGAAGATATCAGTGCAAGGTAGAAAGAGAGAGGGGGTAGGGGTTTATGTTGGGGCATGACATGGGCATTCCCATTGGGAAGACAGATGTGCAAGAAGCTGTGATTTGAAATAGGTATGGTTAGGGAGATTGCATAGGGTAGTTGGGAAAGCATTCCATTTTTTGGATAAGGAGTAGAAGAGTAGTAGTTGGCCACCAGGCTGTGCTGGTTTGTAGACCTGAAGGAGGTTTTGGTGTATGGATCTGAGTGAGCGGTTGGGTATGTAGGGTTTTAAGGAGGAAGCTAGGGATGGGCAGTTGTTAGGCTTATAGATGAGCTTGTGCACTGTGGTGAGTTGCAAGTAACTGAGGTAGTTGGGAAGTTCAAGCAACTGCCAGTTTAGGGTGAGGACTGAGTGGCAGTGGTGGGACAAGGTTTTTGAGCTGGTTGCAAATTTGGCAATCTTGTGGTAAGAGGATTCAAGTTTGGATCTTAGGACAAGAAGGAGACTGGTGAACAGAGGAGCACCATACATAAGGGATGGGAGTAGGAAGGTGGATGCTAAGGTTTGATGGGTGGATGGGCCGAGGAAGCGGTTGTGTCTATAGAGGAGACCTATCTTTTGGTGGGTTTTCTTGATAGTGGAATGGATGTGTGTGTCAAATTTAAGTTCTTCCTCGATGGTGATGCCAAGAAGTTTGGTGTTGGGAACTATTTTGAGGGAGGTGTTGTTTTGGCTCTGTATGGAGAAAGAGGCTTTATCAATAGTGGAGTTTTTGGTAGGGGGAAAAATCATTAGCTTGGCTTTATTTGCATTTAGAACTAAATGGTTGGATTGCATCCATATTTCTGTTTTGGAGAAAGCAATTTGGGTTTTGGCATGAAGCTCTGAGGGAGAGAGGGCTGAGCAGATGATTGTTGAGTCATCTGCATATTGAATGACAGATGATTCTGGGATGAATTGGTGAAAGTTGTTTATAAATATTATAAAAAGTAGTGGGCCAAGAACTGAACCTTGTGGGACACCAATTGGTGTGGGAAGGAAGGGGGAGGTTGAAGTTTTCCACTGGACTGCTTATTGGCGGTTGGACAAGTAGCTGGAAAACCAGGCTATGGTGCTGGGAGAGTGTTGTAGGGTGGAGAGCTGGAAAATAAGTAGGTTGTGGGAGATGGTGTCAAAGGCTTTTGACAGATCTAGGAACAGTGTGGAGACAAATTTGCCTTGGCCGCGTTCAAGCTTAATGCTTTCAAGAAAGGAAAGAAGGGCAGTCATAGTGCTGTGGCCAGGGTAGAAACTGTGTTGGGTAGGGAAGAGGAGATTGTTTTGGGTTAGGTGTGGCATGAGTTGAGCCTGGATAGATTTTTCTTTAGAAAGTGGGGAAAGGATGGTGATAGGCCTGAAGTTGGTGGTGTCAGTATTTTTGCCACCTTTGTGTAGGAGGAGGATGTAAGCATGTTGCCAGATAGAAGGGACGTACAATTCTTTTATGGATCTATTGATATGAATAAAGATGGGATAGGCTATGCTGTCATCAGCTTGTTTGAGGAAGGTGGGTGGAAGTTTGTCGGGTGCATTGCTTGTGGGGATGGGAGTAAGGCTGATGGATGAGGAGGAGGGTAGGTGGTTTGGATGGAGGTGAGGGTTAGCAGGGTTGGGGGTGGAGGGGGGTGGAAAGGAGGGAGATAGTTTGGCTATGCATTCTATGAAGAATGAATTGAACTAGCTGGCGGTTTCAAGGTTTGAGAGGCTGGGATTTGGTCTAGCGTTTACTTGTTGCCAGGGTGTAACATGGATGAGATAGAATCCCAGAATTTCTTTGGGTTTGTTGAGTGCAAGGACTGGAGATTAGAATAGTGGGCTTTGTGGTCTTTTATTATTAGCTTTTTTTGTGAAGTTACACAACTGTTTGAAGTCTGGGAAGGTGCTGGGGTTTTGTGTTTTTGATACTGTTTCCATTTTTTCCCTTTGTTGCATGGCTAGTTTAGTTTCTTTTGATAACCAAGGGCAAGGATTGATTTTAATGCATTTAGTCCGGGGGTGGGGCTTGCTGGTTAAGGAGGGTTAGGAATGAGTTGTTAAAATAGGAAACGGCATCATCTAGTGGAAGGGTTTTTAAGGGGACCAGTCAGTGTGCTTTAGGCATTGAGAGAAAGTGAGACGGTTGAAAGAGGAGAGGTTGTGGGTTTGGATGTAGTAGTGTTGCTTTTGTAGTGGAGATGGGAGACGGTCGGCAAAGGCTGGAAGGTGATCACTGAGTGGGTCAGGTAAAGTTCCGGCTTTGGTGATAAGGTTTGGGTGATTTGTTAGGATCCAGTCAATGATGGTTCCAGAGGTACCATCTTTATTTGATCTGTTTGGAGACTGTATTAGTTGGGAGAAATTGTACAGGTTGATTGGGTGGGAAGGGGCTTCAGAGTTAATAGTGGTCCAGTCAATGTTGGTATCACTGAGTATATAGGTTTCATTCTTTATATTGGAGGAAAACCAGGACAGGATGTTTTCCAGTGTTTTGATGTTATCACCTGGAGGAATATAGAGGGCATCAATACATATGGATTTGTGGTTGTTAATTTTTAATAAACCTATTGTAATTTCAGCATTGGTGAAGGTAGGTGTTGAATTGGAGTAGGGAGTTATGGTATGGCAGGAGGGGTAGATTATAGCTACTCCACCACCTTTTTTGTGGGCTCTTGTCATTGCAAATTATTTGGAAACCTGGTGGAAGGATTGCACTATCTTTTATATAGAATTTCAGCCAGGTTTCAGAAATGGCGGTTATGTAGGGATGGTTATGGGAGAGCCAGGCATGCAAGTTAGGGATTTTGTTTTTCAGGCTTTATGCATTAAGTATAGTGAGCAGAAAGGACTTTGACTTTGTAGGTTGAGTGGGGGATTGGTGGGATTAATGTTATAGATGGGTCCAGGGTTGGGGTGGATGTTGCCTGCTAGGGCAAGGGAGATATGGTAGAATAGCAGTGAGAGGTAGTGTGTTGGGTAAGGGTGGATTGAGTTGTGTGAGACTGGTGCTTTTCTAGTATATTTATGCAGAGAGTACTGGGGGGTTCATTTGGGAGTAGTTTAGGTTTGAATAGATAGATTGTGTTAGTGGTAAACAGTTAATGTGAGATGGATGAGTAGGGTGGGAAGTGAGGTTGATGATAAGATGCAGTGGAGTGTGTATAAGGGTTGTGGCAGCAGTTTGGAAGAAGTGTGATATAGGTGAGACATGAGAGAGATTAGTAGGGTGAGTGGGGTTATAGTGAGAGATGATATGAAGAGCATTGTAGGAGGGCTGGATGATTGAGGTAATGTGGATAAACAGGTTATCTGCACCACAATTGTGTAAATATGAACTGTCTTTAATTAATAACCCTTCTTTACAGATTGTTCAATGTTCACCACTTTACCCTGCTTATTTAATCCCTATAGCATGCGATGGAGAACCCCACAGCTGTATAGTTGTTACTAACTCTGTGCTTCTTCCTGGATTAGATTTGAAAGAAGTTCATTTGCAGAATCCAGATCTCATCCTTTTTGTAGATAACTTCTGTATTTGAAGAGATGATAGTAAACTTGTAGCAGCCTGTTCCGTTTGCGCACAAGTTAACATTTTATTAACTGTAAAATTAAATGGTAATGTATCTGCTCAAGTAGCTGAATTAGTAGCTATAAGTAAAGAGTGTAAGCTTGACAAAGATAACTCAGTAATCATGCATACCAATTCTTGTAAGGCCTCCAGAGTTGTGTATGATTTTGGTGCACTTTGGAAAGAAAAATGTTATTTAACATCATCAGGACAGTTATTAAAAATGCTGTTTTTTGTTGATGAACTGTTAGAAGCTTCATTATTACCAAGAGAGATAGCTGTAGTGAAATGTGCTGCACGTAATACTGTTGGAGGGGTAACGGGTCTACTTCAGATGATCGAAGTTTCAGAACATTGAACATCATATAGTGAAGACCAGATGATCAAGTTCTGAAACCCTCAAATTAAAAAACAATTAAAAAGAAAAGAAGTCTTATTTTACATTTTTGCAGGGGGACAAGCCCCATGCACCCCCCACAATCCTGCTACTTAAATATACCAACTCTGAGATCACAATACAGCAAGGAAAATAGTAAATTTCCCGTTCCAGCATGTACAGCAATCTCCATTCAGAACATTTGATGTTTCAGAACTTCAGTCATCTGGTCTTCGACCATATGATGTTCGATGTTCTGAAACTTCAATCATCTGAAATACACCCAGGGTAACAAGTCAGGATGCATTGTCTTACCTTAGTAAGGCCATAGTTTTTGCAGCAATTGAGTGAAAATAACAAGTTTTCTTTACAGGAGTTACTGTCTTTTCAATACCAGACAGAAAACTCTGAGAAGGGAGTGGATAAGCAATGGCTGTAGTCTTCTCCATACCTTTTGTAGCACCATCCAGATGGTCGAGTATTAACCCCACTAAAATTTTCTAAATCAGTACCTGAACCTATTCAATCAATAGAAAAACACTGGGGACCTCTTTGTTCCCTTCAGTGGGACTTTATTGAGTTTCCTTATGTGCAGAAATTTCACTGTATTTTAGTAGTGACTGACATCTTTTCTGGATGGGTAGACGCTTATCCATGTGTAAAGAATGAACACCTGTGGTAGCCAAAAGGTTGTTAAATGAGCTGATATTTAGGTTTGGTGTTCTCTGTAGCATCCAGTCAGACCAGGGATCTCATTTTACTAGTCAAGTAATACAGTAGCTTTGCAAGACACTAGGTGTTAAACTAAATTTTCGCCATCTCTATAAGCTCCTGGAATACTAGATACAGTTAGACTACTAGGCTTAGACTAGCAAAAGTGTGTGAAGAAACTTTTCTTAAGTGGGAAGAACCATTGCCTTTAGTTTATTTAGTATTAGAAGTACTCCAAGAAAGTTGTCCCCTCATGAAATCCTCATAGGTAGACCATGAGAATGCCTGGCCCCATGTGAATTTAGAATTGCAAGAGATTAATGAGATCATGCTTTGCTATTGTAAATCTCCATGTTCTCTTTTGCAGAAGTACTACAGTATCATTCTACATGCAGTCCAACACAGTATAGCATCAGACAAGAGGACCAGGTATACAATAAAGTCCATTCCAGAAGAAACTCACTTAGTTCCGGATGGAAAGGACTATACTTAGTTTTGTCACAACTGCTACTGCCATCCATTGTGAGGGACTCTCCACGTGTCCATATGCTGCATATAACAAAGACCCTTCTCTTGTGGTGAGCATGACAGAAACACCACTGGCATCAGAACATGCAAACCAACAGAACCTATAACCAGCAGAACCAGACAACAAGCCAGAGACATTGTTCCATCTGGAAGTGACAGCCCATGATAATTTGCCATGCAAACCAAACCAAGAACTGCTTGTGAACTGTTTGCCATCCATCCAAGTTCCACATCTGCCATCCAATCAGGTTCCGCATCTACCATACAAATCGCATTCAGAACTGAATGCAATTAAGCTATTCTGTTGCCTGACTGGGAAGTTAAACAAAGTGACTCTGCATCTCATCCTGGTCTGATTCAACTTCCAGTGACTCTTCTTCTTCTTCTTCAGTTCTGACAACATTTTTCTTGCTTCAGAACATACCTCTCAATCTCTTAGCACAAGAAATCTAGACAAAGCCAAAAATAATGAGGGACAAAGACCCAAAAAATGGGTACAAATGTACAAATTTTAGATATTGCTCTTATAAACTTAGAAAGTTGCTAGAATAAAAGGTTTTGTATTCATATGCATTTTTCTGAAGGATATGAAGTCTGAAACTCAAATGACTGTCATTATTTAGTGACTTCCATCTTCAATGATTTCCTAGAAAACCACAAATTGTACAAGGAACCAATCAAAAATCTGGACAGTTATGAGGTATGCTTCAAATTCCAACATCACTGATTCATCCTGTGTTTTGGATACTGATTTGGACACTGCCTTGCCACACGTTTCTTTTTGAAATCATCTGCGATTAAGGCCCTTGATCAATGATTTTTTTTTTTTTGGTGATCAATTTCTTTTGCACAATGAACAGTTTGCTTAACATACCTGTTTACAGTTTTTATGCAATCCTCTCCGGCCTCAACATGCTCACCTTTCCTAGGGACCAAACATCACTACAATTATTGTGCTTTCCATAATCATTTTGTTTTGCCTGCTTTTGCCACCTGGAACCATGAGTGCATCTTCCTCTGCAGCCCTCAGAACTCTTAAATACAGAATAATTTCTTAATAAACATCCACACTTTGCTAAAATAGAGACAACCATTTGGTTAGAATTAAACTGACAGCACCTGAATGGCATTCTCAATTTAATATTTTTACTGCTGCCTTGCAGACTTATGCACAGACCCACAGTGTTAGCAACTGCTGGGTCTGTGCATATTTCTACTGCACGATGGGGATATTCCATTGATTCCTATACCAGTGACTGATTCTGAGCTTCATATTGTATTTCATCTTATTTATCTTGTTAAAATAAGAAGAATAAATATGTTTCTACCCCCTTTAATGTAATGCCACTTCAAATAGCAAAGACTGCTAAAGAATTTATTATTCTAAAAAAGGCACACTTTTTATCTGCATTAGTACTTGCAATATTACTTGGAATATTTCTGATGAGGTTCGATGGCAAGGTGTGACAGCATGATGTGATTATTATTACATTTGTGGAAATTAAGGTTATGATTCCCTACAGACTGGTTTGGTTGTTGCTACATCAGTTGTGTTATTCCAGCTGTTCGATTTGCAGCTGCTTTACCAGAAGGAAGGATTTGCAGTGCTCAGCGCAACAGAGACACTAAAGGCATTCCTAACCCAGCTGGTAAAATAGATGTCTCCTGGGCATATCATACTGTACAGCAAACTACTTTTAAAGGGCTTGCTCGCATGGATCTTGGTGATGAGGTCATTTTTTGGATAGGCATTATACCTGTTTATGGGTTGGTGAAATTAATCTGGGAACTTAGGAAAATATCTAACCTCCTTGAAATATTAAGTAATTCCACTTTTGTGTGTACGAATTTAATAAACCAAGAACTGACAGCGATGTGCAGTGTGGTGCTACAGAACCATTGCTTCTAAAGGGGGGTATATGCACACACTCATCCAAACCAAGTCCTGCTGTTTTATTCCTGATAATACTTGCGCCAGCTGTAGTCACCTAGAAATACTTCAAACAGTTGCTGAATATTCACATGGCAAAGAAGTTGGGCATGGGTAACCAACCTTTTTTTCCAGATTGGGAGGAGGGATTCTAAATGCTTATAGCCATTATAATAATTTGTTAGGCTTACTTCTCTTTATGCTTAAAGCATGCATTTTGAAATTAAGAGTCTAGAAAAGATGTCAGTATGAACTTGACTAAAACACTGCCCTTGACCATTACTAATAAAGATCATAATACAATAGAAGATGATAATAAACTGTTGCAAGATTTATGGATCAGGGGAATGTGAAAAATAAATAGTACTGAATGCATTACTGATGATTATTTACAGTATTCCGACTGCATTTTTTTGTTCCATTGAGACAGATGCATGCTGTCATTGTAAATAAAAATATATTTTCATTTATTTATTTATTGTGAAGTCCACTGGGCTTGAAAGAGACCATTTTCAGTGGAGGCCAGGGGGAAAAGCTCCACAAACAGATAAATATTATTACAGATGACAAAAAATAGAGCAGTACTATTCCATTGAATGAAAGTGATAATAAAACAACAGTGAAAAGGTTACAATCCTGTACATATAGAAGTAATAAATGGCTTATATTCAGATGACATGAGTGAAATACGTCCACAAGATACATAGTGTGTATTAAAATAACACATAAATATGTTATATCTGCAGGCTCATAGCTGTGAGGAGTTAAGTATAGTGTAAAAAAAAATAGGAGGTAGAAGGAAGGTAAGGGCAGGTAAGAGTGACAGGGAAGCAGTAAATAGATAATGTGAAGGGAAGGAAGTGATAGAGGTAAACACCAGGAGTTGGGGTTGTTTGTTGGGGAGCAGGAGCATAACCATTGTGATGAGAGAAATAGTTTGAGGGATTTTTTAAAGGAGGCTGGGTTGCTGATAGTTCTGAGTGAAGGGGGGAGCTTATTTCATGTCTTACAGACAGTGTAGGAGTGCAGCATTTGACTGGCTTGTGTTTCTCTATGGATAGCAACATTTTCTTTTTGGACCTAAGCTGTCGGTTAGGATGGTACATGGTCAGTATTGAGGAGAGTGAAGGGCAGGTGTCTGGGTGGCAGATGAGCTTATGGGCTGTAGTTAATTGTAAGAATGTAAGATGGTGTGGGGATTCTAGCCAGTTTAGTTGATGCAGAGAGGAACAGTGATGGGTAGAATATTTTTCATTGATAACAAATTTAGCGACTTTGTTGTAGCAAGAGTCTAGTTTTATTCTTAAGGAGGACTGTAGATTGGTGAGAATGGGAGTGCCATACAGCAGTGTTGGAAGCAGGAAGGATGAGACCAGAGCCTTTTTTTGCAGAGAGACTGAGAAAATGGTTGCGCCTATACAGGGCATCTAGTTTTTGATGTGGTTTTTTTTATCTTATTGTAGATGTGGAGGTTGAAAGTTAATTTGTTGTCAATGATGACGCCTAGTAATTTGGTGTTGGGGATAACTTAAATGATGATTTTTATCTTGGGAATGGATGGAGAATAGAGATTTGTCAGCAGGGTTGGTTTTTGTGGGGGTGAATATTAAAAGTTTTGTTTTATTTGGTTTGAGAGTGGGATGATTTTGGGACATCCGGGATTTGATGGAAGTAAAAGCTTTGTGGGTGAGACGCTGTAGTGTGGAGGCAGATTTAGGAGAGCAGATGACAGTGGAGTCATCTACATACTGGATGACAGTATTGTTGATGAGCAAGGAATGAAAGTTACTGACAAATATGCTGAATAAGAGGGGTCCCAGTATTGACCCTTGGGGGACACCTGTATTTGAATTTATGAAAGAGGAGGAAGAATGTAGCCATTTAGTAGACTGCTGTCTGTTACAGAGATAGTTAGTAAACCACTGAAGGGTAGGGAGAGATAGGCTAAGATTAGAGAGTTTGGTAAGCAGGAGGGAGTGGGATATAGTGTTGAATGCCTTTAATAGATCCAGGAAGAGTGCTGAGACTAAGGAACTAGCATCTTGAGCTCTATTTACTGTGTCAAGGAAGGAATTGAGGGCAGTGTTAGTACTATGTCCAGGCCTAAAACCATGTTGAGTGGGGGAGGATTTTTGTGTTGCATTAGGTGATTGAGGAGCTCAGTGTGAATACATTTCTCCAGTATTTTGGGGACTGGGGAGAGAATGGCAATGGAAATTTGAGATGCCAGAGTTGTTTCCGCCTTTATGGAGTGGGAGGATAAATGTCTTTTCCAGATATCAGGTCTGCAGGATTCCTTGAATAGACCTGTTGAGGAGGATGCTGATAAGATATGCAATGGAGGAGGCTGAGAGTTGTAAGTATTCTGCAGGTAAGTTATCAGGGGCGTTGGTGCAGGGTTTGAGTTTGTGAAGAAGTTTTTTGATAGTGGTGGTGGGTATGGGTGTTAGTGTGAAAGGGGGTAAAGGATTTGAAGAGGATTGTACAGGTACAGTACCTGGAGGGTCAGTTGTAATGGGTGGGAAGGTGGTAGTAAGTTTTGTTATTGTGTCGATGAAGTATGTGATAAAGAGGGAGGCTATCTCAGAGGGTGTTTTTTCTGCATTTGGACTTGGGTTGTTTTTAGTTCTAGGGTGGAGTAGGGAGTTGATTGATCCCCAGAAAGTTTGGGGGTTTAGTCTATATTGGTCTTGGATAGCCTGGAGGTATTCTTTTTTGTTTATGATAACAAGGCGTTTAGCCTAATTGCTATGTTGTTTGTATTGATTGAGGTTAGACAATGTTTTGTTTTTTTGCCAGTCTTTCCAGTTGTATTTTTGAAATGATTATGTACAGATTGTGCATGTCAGAGACAGAAAGAAACCACATATGAAAAATGTCTAAAAGCAAGTGAAATAGTGCCCATTTATCTGAAAACTTATGGTCATTGTCCAGTCCTAAATAAGCTTTAGGATTTGGGTGATGCTTTACAGCAACAGATGAGGGAATGTAAAAGGTAAGAACTACAAAGAAGAGAAAAATGTTAATGTGCACATTTCATTTCTAATATGCTTTCATAGTGGAATGAAACTTCTGAGGGTCCTTCAGCATCTGTTAGCTTGCTTCCTGTCTAATATTTACAATTGCTGACAGGGGTAGAAAACCGTAAGGTTTGTTCTGAGTAGAAAGGTCTATAATAGAATTTGGAACTCATAACTAATATGAATTTCATAAGAAATCATGAGATCTTAAGATAACATAATTAATGGTGTTGTGTTCATATTTAAATGGTCATTAGAAGTTTTATAATTGTTACAATAATGTTGCTTTTAATGAAAAAAAATGTATAACATAAGTTAATTCCTATAACTTAAGGAGACAAGATCAGGATTTCCCAGTCTCAGACATTAGGTTCATAGGTTCATAGGTTCATAGGTTTATACTAGGCTATCTGCCCTAAGGCATTTATAAGCCTAGTCCAAAGTTTTGTGGCTTACGCCACCCCTTATGTTAAAAAATACTGTGCCGATTAGTTTGTTGTGCCTCTGTCCAGCAGTGACACAGAGATGATTCCCGGGGTAAACCTACGATCTCCCATCCACTGGTCAAGATTTCTCTTGAACAGAGCCAGCGAGGTGCTCTGCCTCACATGGACCGGGATTTTATTCCACAGCATAGGGAGTCTCTGGGTGACAAATCTATCCCTCCAGCATGTCCTATTTATATCCGTGCTAAGGTTTAAGTCGCTTGCTCTAGTGGATCTGGTAGATTTGGATTTTTTGAGGTGAAGCATGTCCATTAATTCCGGGTTGGACATGGCCTTGTATGTCAGGCACAGGTCACCTCTGAGCAGGTGGTATGCGACTGAATAGAGCTGGAGTTTCTTCAGTCCGCAGCATATGACAGATTTTGGAGTCCCTTTATCCTTTTGGTGAGGAACTTTTGGGGTCTCTCCAATTGCTGCAGGTGTTGGGTGAGATACATCCCAAATGGGGCATTGTACTCGATCATTGGTCTGATAAGTGAAGAGTACAGGGGAACAATGACCTCACTTGATCTGGATGTGAATCCCTTCATGATCAGGTGGGCAATGTAGAAGGTCTTTCTAACCACTTTAGCAATGTGAGTGTCAAAAGAAAGGCCACTGTCAACCTGGGTCCCCAGGTCCCTGATAACCTCTTCTGTGCTTAATGGATTGCCACCTATATGGTAGCTTGGGGTTACCTTGTTTTTCCCGAAGGGTATGACTATACATTTTTGGCATTTAACTTCAGGCCATGGATCTGGCACCAGTTATCAGTTTCCGTGAGACCCCTCTGAAGGATATCTGTGTCCGATGTACTTTCCACTATGGCGCCCAGTTTGCAGTCATCTGCAAACTTTGTCAGCCATAGTCCTTCTATGTTTGCCTGTACTTCTGAGAAGTAGATGCCGAACAACAGGGGGCCAAGGACTGAGCCCTGTGGGACACCACTTGTGACCAGCTTGGAGTCTGACATGGCGCCAGCAACTCTAACCCTGTGGGTTCTGTCCTTTAGCCAGTTTGCAACCCATCTTGTGACATATGGGTTTACATTTAAGCTGGTAAGTTTCTCTATAATACCCGAGTGGGGTATTGTGTCGAAAGCTTTGCAAGGTCAAGGTAGGCTGTATGGACTGCCTTTCCCTCATCAATGGCCTTGGTGACTGTTTTGAAGAAGTCGACCAAGTTCAAAAGGCATGATCTGCCCTTGACAAAGCCAAACTGGGTCGGGTCCAATGTCTGCAAGTCCCCTATGTCTTTGTTTATGAGTTCCATTATGATCCTCTCCATAGCTTTGCAGACCAGGCTTGTTAAGCTTATGGGGCGGTAATTACCAGGGTCCGTAGAGGTACCGCCTTTGTGGAGTGGGACCACAGTTGCCGTACGCCACTCCTTGGGCACGTATCCTGTGGTAAGGCTAAGATTAAACAGCTGCCTTATATGCGGGTTTAGTTCCTCGTTGAATTCGTGTAGCACCCAGCCGGGGACACCATCCGGTCCCATTGGTGCTGTGTTTTTAGCTTTAGAGAGAGAGCAGCTTTCACCTGCGCATTTGAGATGTCTGTGAGGCTACATTCCGCTGGGATAGTTATCTCTCCTTTGGGGAGAGGGGCGTGAAGTTTGCACTGAACCTGTCTGCCAGTATGTTGGCAATGTCTGTGGGTTCAGTGATTTTTGTATCATTTTGGACTAATTCTGCACATATCTGGGAGTTTCCACCCAGGTTTCTAACATAGCTGAAGAAGGCCTTATGATTTTCTTTTGAATCTATTGCAATTTTTCTCTCAAAGTTGGCCTTGGATGATTTTATGAGTGCTCGTATTTTTTTACTAATAATGATCAAGGGTGTCTTCTTTTTTATGGATTTTGCTCTATCATGTAACAGCTTTCTCCTCTTATTGTAAAGTTTGTTTATGGCTGGGGTCCACCAGACTGGATGTTTGCCCTTGGTGGAAAGAGTCTTGGTTTTATTAGGGATTGCCTGATCCATGCAGTCCTGGAGGTGTTCGTAGAAGGCATTTGTAAGGGCTTCCAGCTTGGGTTGTGGTTTCCACTGGCTCGGGGCCTTGAAGGATACCACACCAGTCTTGAGTAGTGTGAAGTTTGCTTTAGAGAAGTTCTTCACTGTGGTCTTTTGTTTGGGGTGGGGGCGGGATGTGGATTTCCAGTGAGATAAGTTTGTGATCTGATCTCACCAATGAGGGATATACTTCCGGTGTGGAGCATTTTGTCCCCATGTTTGTGATGATGAGATCTAGTATATTTTCTCCTCTTGTGGGAACGGTGACTAGTTGTTCCATGGCATTTGAATTTATGAACTCCAGGAACCTTTGGGCTAGAAAGTTGGGGCTTGAGTAATGTTCCCAGTCTATATTCGGGTAGTTGAAGTCACCCAATATAATGGTGTTTGGAGATACATTTATACCCTCCAGTGTCTTCAGGAAGGCTGTCTGGGGTTCCTGAGTTTGAGAGGGTGGCCTGTAGCATGCTACAAATTGTAGAGCAGTTTTGCCTATGGTTAATTGCACTTGGATGGTTTCCGATGCTTCGTGCGTTGCCACCAACCTGGAGGTGTGGGTATCCTTGATGAATATGGATACACCCCCTCCTTTTGTGGTGTGGTCCGGGTTTTGGGGCCGGAATGCATGATATGAGGTAAAACCTGATAGTGCCGGGGTGCTCTCAGGAGTCTTGAACCAGGTTTCAGTCACAGCACAGACATCGATGTTCTCCATACTGAGAGGGGCCTCAAGTGCGTGCATTTTGAGATTTAGACTTCTGGCATTGAGCAGCATTACCCTTAGTTTCTTCCCATTTTTGTTTTCTAGGGTGGTAGGTTTAGAATTTGAGCCTTGCCTAAAAAGGCACTATGGGGTGGCAAGAGCCTTAGCCAATATCCGAATCCCAGGGTGACAGGTGCAAGCCGTCCCTTGAAGCAGTGTGGCTTGTCAAGCATGTCATCCCAGGCAGACAGACACTGGATCCCCTTTGAATGACACCAGAAATTAAGCCAATTGTTAAAGCTGATCATCTTGTCTCTATGTTGTGGCATCATTCTTGGTGAAGGAAGGATACTGCTCAGGGTCAGGGTCATACCTGCCTGGGCTACATAATCAGAGAGCTCCTCTATGTCTCTTTTTATGTAGTCCAGGGAGGTACGTCTCAGGTCGTTCACACCAGCATGGACAATGACTGTGTCATATTTGTACTTGCTGTGGAGTGACCAGTGCTTGTGTTATGTGGCGGATTCTAGCCCGATAGGCAGCTTACTGTGACCCTCTCCTTGTTCAGCCTGGTGAGTGGGACGTCAGTGTGTCTGACTATGGAGTCACCTATGACAAGTATGTTTGGTGTTGTATTTGGCCTTAAGGGCTGTGACTGCTTTGCACACTGATTTTGTGGTTTATGTGTTTCCTGTGATGTGTCATGAGGTGGCAGTTGCTTGATGTCTGCTTTGGAGGCCTCTGCTGTTTAGGTAAATTTTGCTCAGAGCCTCCAGTATGACTTTGTGTGTTTATGTGTTTGATTCATTGTTGTGATAGCTTTATGTGAGACTGGTTTTGTGGTGTGTGTAGTTGCCTTCTCCTCCTGTCTGGTCTTGCCAGTCCTGAGTTGAGAGAGCTCAGCCTCCAGTTTGGCTAAATAGCTGCATCTCTAAGTATTTGTGTTATGTGGGAGGAGGAGAGGGTTGTCAGTGTACATGAGGCAATTGTAACATTGCCTCAAAATTCCCAAATTCACCAACTGGACAGGAGAGGATGCCAGCATCTGGCCCTTCGACATGCTAGAGAAATTTAGAAGTTAGGGGTGTAACTGAATAAGAGAGGACTTAGTAAGGAAGTGGGTACTCCTGGGGGGGGTTCGCTAGTGAGGGACTTTGCATAATACAGAAGTGCTAAACCTGAAAAGAAGATGCTTTTAAGACAAGTAAAAGCTTTTAGGAACAAGTGCTGCACTTTTTAGTTAAGGGATATACTGTTTAGATTACTAGTAGAGCAGTTCTAAGGGAAAAAATGAAGAACAGACTTTATGGAGCCAGAAAAAGTTTAACCTTGTTAAACCAGCGCTGCCCGATGCTGCTCTAGTGGCAACTCCGCGCTAAATCACGCTAAAGCACTCTAAAGCGTGCTTGATAGCAGGGGCTGGAAAGAGCCATGAATTGACCCAAAACGGCCAATAAAACTACAGTTTCAAGTCAGTAACCACTCCCACAGGGGGCAGGGAAGCAGCTCAATGTTTTTCACTGCCACTGATCAACAGAGAGACTTTCCTCTAGCCCAAGCAAAAATGGCCTCACAGAAACTTACAAAACAGTTCAAGAACAGCAAGCCTGTAACTTGAACTTTTTTAAATCTCAGAAAAGTGGGAAAAAGCAGGATTTTTTTTTGTTTTTGTTTTTTCAGAGATAGCAGAGGTTCACAAGTAATATCAAGTTATAACAGTGCAATAAATGACGCCACACAAGAGTGCTAGGTCAAAGACAGAAAATATGCAAGTTTTGAGAAAAAACGATTTTAAAATTAAGTGCAAACAGGAAATTCAGTAAACAGCTTTTGGTTGTGCTCTAAATACAGCTACTAATGCAGAAATCAAGTTTAACAAGCCAGAAAATGCTCAAACTAGGCAGCTATGCAGAAAAACTTATCAAATAAACAGAGGAAAAATACTTAAAATCTCAAAAGTGGCTCCTTTCTTCTCTTAGCGTTTTCTCCTCTTGGTGGGTGCTTCCCCAACAGCCAACAAGCCTGAAAAGACGCCAAAACCACGAGGCAACTAGGTTTTAAGAGAGGAAGATGAAGGAGTTTTGGAAATTACCCCTTTTGGCCAATAAAACTACAGTTTCAAGTCAGTAACCACTCCCACGGTGGGCAGGGAAGCAGCTCAATGTTTTTCACTGCCACTGATCAACAGAGAGACTTTCCTCTAGCCCAAGCAAAAATGGCCTCACAGAAACTTACAAAACAGTTCAAGAACAGCAAGCCTGTAACTTGAACTTTTTTAAATCTCAGAAAAGTGGGAAAAAGCAAGATTTTTTTTGTTTTTGTTTTTCAGAGATAGCAGAGGTTCACAAGTAATATCAAGTTATAACAGTGCAGTAAATGACCCCACACAAGAGTGCTAGGTCAAAGACAGAAAATATGCAAGTTTTGAGAAAAAACGATTTTAAAATTAAGTGCAAACAGGAAATTCAGTAAACAGCTTTTGGTTGTGCTCTAAATACAGCTACTAATGCAGAAATCAAGTTTGCTGACAGGGGTAGAAAACCGTAAGGTTTGTTCTGAGTAGAAATGTCTATAATAGAATTTGGAACTCATAACTAATATGAATTTCATAAGAAATCATGAGATCTTAAGATAACATAGGTTCATAGGTAGGTACTAGGGTATCGGCCCAAGGGCCTAAGTAAGCCAAGCCAACAAGGTTCCCTGGCTTACAACACCCAATAAAGTTAATTCCTGTGCCCCTGTCAAGCAGAGCCACAGAAGTATATGTCTTTCTATGCAAATAGAGGAGATTCTCTGCTGAAATGTTATGCGTGAATGCTATGTGGTACCTTAACACTTTTGAACTTGAGCTAAAGTTTCATATCACAGAAAATGCAAGGCATCTGGGCCATGTGGCCATTTACACATCATCAGTGCCCACACTTAGACCTTGCCTCCTTTTTTCAAGGTGCAACAGGCCAATCATACCAGAGGATAATTTGTGGATACCCATCCAGTTGTCTAACTCACTTTCTTGTTTCAGAAAGGTGTCACACCATTAAATCTGAATTTGAAATTTGTTAATTTGTTCCAAAGAAGGGCTAAGTGTTGCAAGACAAATAATGTCTCTCCACCATGTTTTTTATTTGCTGAAGTAGTGGAGATATAAGAGGAATTGGACCAATGGATCCCTAGAGGCCCAAAAGGCAAGGCACAGATCAACCCTTAGGAGTCTATAAAACACTGAATAAAGGGATGGTGCTTCCAGCCTCTCCTGGTTATCTAATATAGGAGAGGAGTAAAATGTAATTAGTACACATTGTGGAAATACAGTTACAGGCTCTTAGTGGGTGTGTTAATGACTACATTTGTTTGTAGACAATTTGACAATGGAACAGCCTGCGTCTATTTTGTAAAGCGCTGCACAGTGCTGCATGGAGTGGTGCCCAGTGCTGTTCATTCCAACAAAGAAACAAAAGAACCATAGATAATTGGCTAGTCACATGTACCAAACCATTTGGATCCCAAATATCATGGGTATCTATAGAGGGAGGTGCATATTAGTAGGGAAGTAACTAAGGATTTGCTGGGGGGGAGGGTCTTAGTTAATAAATAAGAAATGTATTATCTTGACGCCTTCTGTCCATAAGGGACATGGGGGCCAGACCAGGGTAAATTTATGATTTCCCATCCTATTGTCAAGGTTTCATTTGAATACATTCAGGGATGAACTCTTGTTTTTACATGGAGAGGGAGCATATTGCATAGTGCAGGAATCCTTTGGGACACATATCTGTCTTTCCAGCATGTTTTGTTTATGTCACAAATGAAGTTCACATCCCTGGATCTATTGTTTCTACTGCTGTTTGCTTTGTGCATGGGCAACAGATCCATCAATGGTGGGTCTGAGGAAGCCCTGTAACCCAGGCAATGATCTCTTCTCAGCTACCTGTAAGAGACTGAATACACAGACTAAGCCTTCAGGCAATCTCTGTAGGACAGGGTATTCATGCCCTGAATTCACCTGGTGGGATACCTTTGTGGGCATTCCAGCTTTTGCAAGTGTCTGGTTTAACACATGCCAAATGGTGTAGTCAATGACAGGTCTGATCAGGACCAAGTAGAGTGGTACTATAACTTCCTTGGAAATGGATGCCATACCCTTACCTATAAGTTAGGTGGCATAGCTAAGATAGTAAGAAAATCATTCCATGTGTTGATCAAAGGCCAGATTGCTATCTACATATGTTCCCAGAACCCTTACTACAAGATTGACTCATAGAGGTGTTTTATCGATGGAGTAATTAAATTGGGTTAAAAGTTTTCCAAAGGGCATTATAATTCTTTTTTTGGCACTGGGTTTTAGGACTTGTCTTTGGCACCTGTCATTTGTCTCTATGTTAAACGCTCTTGCAAAATGTTGGCATCTTGTGGGAAATCTATAACAGCTCCCAATTTACAGTGATCTGCAAACTTGGAGAGCCAGAAGCCTTGACCTTCCAAGATGTAGATGCCAAACAGAAGCTGGCCGAGCATGGAGCCCTGGGGTACTCCATTGGTGACCAGTCTCTTGGTGGGAGTGGTCTCACCAATCTTGACTTTTTGGCTCCTGTCAGTGAGCTAGCTGGCAATCCAGTGTGTTATGTAGAGATGTATGCCTAGCTCAGGGAGCTTGTCAAAAATGCCTTATTGGGGGGTTATTTTATTGAATGCTTTGGCTAGGTCAAGATATCAAGTATGTACTGTTTTACAGTCATCCATTGCCTTGGTGAACATCTCAAAGGAGTCAACCTGGTTAAGTAAGCATGACCTTCCTTTAACAAAGCCGAACTGGGATGGGTCCAGTATCTGTAGGTTTCTGAATTACAAAAGCAGTTTATTTTGTCTGTCACAGAACCACTGCCACTCTCCTAATACCTGATGAGAAAACATCTAGAAACTTTTACAACAGAAGGAAAAATTAGGTAAAGCCGAGGAAAACACTAAATTAGATACCATAAACACTTTAATATTAAAGGATTATCAGTCAGGCCACTGTATAAATACAACATAGCAGTTTTAAAAAACTGTAAAAAGGTGCTGCAAAACTTAATAAAATAGCATAGTTGCCTAGTGATTTATACAGTTTAACTGCAACAGAAACAAGTCCTTTTTTGCCCTTTAGATGTGGAATCATCTCAAAATGCCAAATTTAGAAAACCTTAGTAATATCAGAACATGTTCTGTGTGCTTGGCCTTCTGGAGCCTTTAAATTAAGATAATACACTTTGCTACTGTTCATCTCTTCCCTCTCTTTAGATCATCACATAAAGTACCATTGTAAGAAAGAAGCTCTTGTACTTAGCACAGCTAATTCCCATGAAGGGGCTATCATTAAGATCTAAAGAGGTCAGTGCTCCCTTACTGTCAACATTGATTAGGCTGATTATTAAGTACAACACTCACATTGGGATGTACCTCACTATTCAATACTAGAAATACCCCAGGTATTCCATCATTGGCTTAAAAACCCTAAGTTACCAGGAAAGATTGGAATAACTGTCCCTTATTCAGTATCATCTAGACCCTTGAGGAGACATCTATGCCTTGACTTCCATGTCATTAGGGGACCAACTTGATCCTAGATCTTTTTGCTTCTCCACAAATCAGATTGTGTCACCAATACCAGAACCAGGGATCTAAATCTTTACCAACACATAATAAAACATGGTAGATAAGTTCCTCCATCTGGAGCAGATCCTCTTCTCCTCCGCTCCCCATAAATAAGCCTGTAGCAGAACCCCCCCCCCCACACACACACACACACACACATGCACACCTTTGTAGCAGATTAAGCCTGGTTTAGACTCCCTCTTCCTATCTCTGGAGCAAGTTAAGCATGAATCAGACTTCCCTCACCCCCAGAGTATATTAAGCAGACCCCCTCACCTCTGGACCAAATTAAACTTGGAGCTAACTCTCCCCACCTCTGGAGCAGATTAAGTCTGGAGCAGATTCCCTCCACCTCTGGAACGAACAGACTCTCCCCTACATCTCGGACAGATTAAGCTTGGAATACACTCTGCAGATTAAGCAGTGTGATTGCACTGTCATCCTCCAAACAGGACCTGGATGACTGAATAGGTATTCACAGGTTCACCTTGGGGTTGACTGGACTAGCCCTCATTGAGAGAGGAATTTAATATAAGAGTGGGTACCAGCAAGTCATAAATGGTTGCAAGACTCAATTGCTTTGATTTTTCCTATTGTTCCCAAAAAGGAGGATTCAGAGCTGTACATAAAATTAGTACTTACTAGTTGTCTTTAGAGATAATAACATTGTTATTTTTGATAGGGCAGAACAGGAAGCAGCATTAATACTGAAATCACTACATCTATCTACTTAGAATATGCTGCACACTGAGAGAGAGATACAGTTATTCTGAATGCAGAAATCAATGTGCAATAAAGACATTTGGGTGGTTCTAATAGTAAAACAGCATCAATTGGCCTAGTTTAATTTCCAAGCATGAACTTCATCAATATAAGTGACACCCATATGAGCTGTAAAAGAAGGATATGTTTTAAACAAGAAGGATATTTACTGAATGATCACTTATGACATAAGCAATCATACATTTATATAAATGAAAACAAACCATACTGACATATTTTCAGCTGCAAACATTGTACATCACATATAATCTTCTATACAGTTATTGACCATCTAACACTACATAGCTCATTCAAGTCCTGTCTTCCCTTAAATCGTATTCCTCCTCTAAAACATTATTCTGCATGTATTATTCCCACAATTCCCATTTCCTATGTAATTTGCTCCTACCCTTTTCTAAAGATCCCGCTTCATTTCTTTCATCTCTGTTACTATATTCACTTCTTCTAGGACAGTTGGCTTACACTTTGATTTCCATTTTCTCGTAATTGTTTTTTGTCAGCCACCAGAATTAAACTCAGAAAGGGCTTACTATGTCCAGGCAATTCCGATTCTGTATCACAGCTCAAAAAAACATTTCCTTAGTTACACTAACTTGCTTACCCAGTATTTCTGACAGAGTAGACTGCTGAAAATTTTTAAAGTATATCAACTAATTACACTTACTAAAACATATGTTCCCAATTGTCACTTTCTTCCCCATCATACCTCCAACATTTACAATCTACCCTAGGAAAAATTCTTTGGAGTCTGCTTGGGATACCCAAATACCTATGCAAACACCCTAAATCTTCAAGACTTTGTTACATATTTGGGAGCCATATGTATATCCTCCCATTGTTTGTTTGTGAATTACTTAACCAGTCTCTCTTTCCAATCCTTTCTAACCTACTCTGATTGATTCCTGTAGTTATCATGCAATATTTTATATGCCCTACTAATTATCCTTTTTTAACAGCAGCTTCTGATCTAGACTCGACAAAAAACTATTGTGCTAGTCTTTCACTTAGGATCCCCCTATTCCTTTCTCTTTGCCTGTACTCTGACATCAGTCCTTGATAGGGAAGGCAGTCTCTAGCCTGCAGTCCAAATGTCTTCTTGGCCTCTTCCCATTCTATTACCTTTACCTCCCTAGTTATTTGTTTTCAATACCATGGTTCCTTTGCCAGTTTTCTTTAATAAATTTCAGCTCTTCTTGTCTATTCTCTGTACCATAATTGTAGTCATCCTTGTTGGTAGAATCTCCTTTTGTCATTCTCCTCCCCTTGTTGGCTTAGTTCTAAGAATACTTTCTGCTAATTTAACAATAACCATACAGAATATTATATTCATATTCTCATTAAGGATCTGTATCCAAAATCCTATTCTCTCCTTATTTCTGGAACTTCCCCCATCATCATCCCTTTCCACTTTGAATTATAGCTTTCTGCTTATGCTCTGTATAGGAGCCTTAACTGTGCAGCTCTGCAATACCCTTTCAAATCAGGGAATCCAAAACCACCTTGTTCCACTGGAAGGATCAGTTTATCCCACTTGACTCTTCCCCTCCCAGATAAAATCCTTCAACTCTTGTTTAATTGCTATCCACAGCTTCTCCTCTGGTTGAGAAAAATATGCCTGACCTGTGTATAAAACTAAAGGGACTAAAAACATGTTCACTGCTTGTATCTTGTTATCCATATCCAAAAAGGCAGAGCTTCAATTTTCTCAGCTTTTTGTATTGTCTTGTGTTTAGTTTCTTCCCACATATCCTTAGCTGCCATAACATAATCCTTTTTAATCCATACTCCTAAGTACTTTATTTTATCATGTCCCCATAAATATGGGTAACGCTGAACCAGTTTGTGTGTGGGTGTATAATTTACAGCTATTGCCTTCATTTTAGCTTCATTAATTTTGTATCCCAAAAAGACTTGAAACTGCTTGAAACTGTCTTAGACTGTTCCACAACACTGAAATATACTTTTCTGGTTTTATCAGGTATAAAATAATATCATCTGAAAATAAAGCCAACTTTTCTTGATTACTGTACCAGTTGTATCCTTGAATTTATGAGTTCCACATTTGCTAATGGTTCTAAATATAATGGAAATAACTTAGCAGAGATCCCCTCCCCCACACACACACTTTAATTTTCACCTCCAATCCCTAATATATCCTTCTAATTAACCTTATTATTGTGTCAGGAAGTGCAGACTGTCTCATTGTGCTTCCATTGCTGTACTCATAAAACCCCTGCTTACTCTGTCAAATGCTTTCTCTGCATCAACAACAACAATGGTATTTTCTTACATTCTGCTTCCCTCTGCATCATCATTGTTCTATTAATGTTGTCAAATATTTGTCTCACCTCTACAAAACTACACTGTTCCATATCTATCAATTTTATTCTTTTAGCCACTATAGACATAAAAATGAAGTTATGTACCTAACATAACGTTCCATGTGAGTTGTCCGTCTCTCCTTCATTCTTACTGATGGGTGTGGAACCGATCCTCGGTTCCAACTCGTCCATTTATTAAAGCTCAAAGTATTCAGCTAGCTCGTGGCTCACTCCCTATTCCATGATGCTGTAGTGCATTCCCCAGATCATGTTTGCTGATAGAAAAATACTAGCATGTAATCACATACACCTACATAGAGAAAAACAGGACTTATTGTAAGCTGATAAGCTAAGAGAAAAAGGGTTAAAGACCATGAAGTGCCAATTTGTGGCATCTCATTCCTCCAGAAGCCAAGGAAGGGGGTAGGAGGGTGGGACGTAAGAATGAAGGAGAGATGGACAACTCACATGGAACATTATGGTAGGTACATAACTACTTTATGTGAAGTTGTCCTATCTCTCCTTCATTCTTACTGATAGGACAGTGTCCCTAGCACCATCTTTCTTGGGTGGCACACAAGAGTATATTCTCCAGGACAGCGAACCCAAAGGAGGCCTTATCCCTCGAGGCCAAATCTACTTTGTGATGAGTGATAAAGGTATGAGGTCTTGCCCAGGTAGCTGCTGCACAGATGGTATCTATTGGTAGTTTAGTAGTAAATGCAGAGGAGGTAGAAACAGCTCTGGTAGAGTGAGCTTTTACCTTGTCTGGTAGCTGTTTATTTACTGAGTTATAAGTGAATGAAATGCAGTCTGATAGCCACTCTGATAGAGTAGTTTGCTACAGGCAAGCCTTTTTTTTGCAATCTGAAAAAGATATAAACAGTTGGTCAGTCTTCCTAAATTCTTTTGTCCTGTGCACATCAAGTTGGTGAAGCATATATTCTGCCTTATTGCCATACTTGGGAAAGAAAACCGGCAATTCTATAGACTGGTTCAAATTAGAATCTAAACATACATTGAATCTAAACATACTTTTGGTAGAAAAGTTGGGTTTGTTTGGAGCGACACCCTGTCATTGTGAAACAACAAATATGGTGTTTTTATAGATAAGGCTTGTAACTCCGAAACTCTCCTGGCTGATGTAATTGCCACCAGGAAAATAGTCTTCCATGTTAAGAACTTTATATCACATGAATCCGATGGCTCAAAGGGAGGAAGGATTAATCTCAACAGTACCAGATTCAGGTTCCATGGTGGAAGCGGAAGCCTGATAGGCAGTCTTAAAAGATTAGTGCCTCTCAGAAAGGCCTTAGCAGCCTATGGGACATAATATTTGGCCCTTCATTCTCAAAATGAAAATTTGAGATTGCTGCTAGTTTTACTCAAATAGTAGCTGCAGCTGCCCCTTCATTAAACAGTTCCATTAAGATAGTAGCTGCAGCTGCCCTTTCATCAAACAGATATAGGTGCTGAGAAAGGATCAATGTAATTCTGTAGAGCCCAGATTGAAAACCTTTTCCATTTGCCGAGGTATAATCTTCTGGTAGATGACTTGTGAGAAGAAATCAGGATGTGCTGTGCTGCAGATGAAAGGTTTTGTAGCCTGGCTATGTTTGGAATTGCAGCAGCCAAGCTGTCAACATGAGGGACTGACGGGATGGATGAAGAGTTCCCGATGAATGGATCAGGAGATCTGGAACTGGGTCCAGAATCCAAGGCTTTTCCTGAAGATAAAGCTGTAGGAAGGGGTACCACATTTGATGAGGCCAGTAAGGGGCTATTAGAATTAAGGTCCTTCTCAAAGCACTGGCTTTCTGAAGAACTTTGGGTATTGATGGAAAAGGAGGGAAGACGTAGGGGAGACCCAGGGGCCAATTGTGTACAAGTGCATCCCTTGGAGATTCCCCTGAAGGGGGAATTAGGGCAAAGTATTTGCTGCATTTTGTGTTCATGGATGTGGCAAAGAGGTTGCAGCAAGGCTGGCCCCATTTCTGGAAAATCATTTCCGCTACTTCTTGTTTCAGGGACCACTCTTGAGGCATTACAATTGCTCTGCTGAGTTTTGTCTGCTATCACGTTGGATCTCCCCAGGATGTGCATTGCTATCAGAAAGCATTGGGAGGACATTGCCCACTGCCATACTCTTAGGGCCTCTTGACAAAGGGGGTAAGATTTGGTTCCTCCTTGTTTGTTTATAAACCAAACCACTGACATGTTGTCTGTCTGGATTGCAATAGTTCCCAGTGGAAGAGGGTGTTGAAATGCCTGCAACGCCAGAAGCACCGCTCTCATCTTCAGGATATTGATATGCAAATGGACCTTGTAATCCTGCCACGTGCCTTGGGCTATCATTCCCTGATAATGCCCCCCCCAGCCTATCTGGGAGGCATCCATGGTCACTGTGGCTGGGGGGATGGAAGAATGAAAGGACGACCTAAGGTCACTTGATCTGACTGGAGCCACCAACGTAGGTCTCTCCTGCAAGATTCTGTTATTATTATCTGGTGCAACATTGGAAGTTGCTGCTTGGACCAATGGGTGAATAGGAGCCACTCTAAGATTTTCATGTGTATTCATGCTAGGGGGATCATAGTGATTGCTGCCACCATAGTACCTAATACCTTGAGAATTATCCTCGCCTGGACCTTGGTTTTTGAGAGGAGATCTTGAACCTGTGCTCGTAGGGTTTGTATCCTGTCTGGTGGAAGTTTTACCATCATTGAAATTATGTCCAACTCTGTGCCTATAAAGATGATATGTTGAGATGGCAATAAGGCAGATTTTTTGTAGTTTATTGAAATTCCCAACTGAGTACAGGCATTCAAAGTGGTGTCTCTTGCTTGTGAAAGTAGATGCTTGGTGGTGGCGGTTAGGAGCCAGTCGTCTAGATATGGAAACACTCGGAATCCTGAACACCTCAGGTGAGCCGTAACCACTGCCAGGCATTTGGTGGACAATCTGAGGGCTGTAGTGAGACCAAAGGGCAGGGCTTGGAATTGGTAATGACTGGCTCCCAGCCGAAAGCTCAGGTAATTCCTGGATGGCCTGTCCATTTTTATGTGGTAGTACATATCTTGGAGGTCTATGGAGCACATCCAATTGTCTTTTCCCAAAAAAGGGAGCATTGACTGCAGTGTGACCATCTGGAACTTTGTCTTTTTCACAAATTTGTGTAAACTGCTGAGATGCAGTATGGGTCTCCAGTCCCCTGTTTTCTTTGGTACTAAAAATAACCTTGAGTAAGTTCCGGATCCTATCTGGTCTGTGGGGACCAGATGGATGACTATTTTTTTCTAGCAGCTTTTGAATTTCTGTGGTTGCTTGGTTCCTGTGACTGGGTGGAATGTCCGGAATCTTTCTCATTAGTGGGGGTGGGAGTGGGTGTGGGAAGGAAAAAGGTATAGAGTAACCTCTGGATATGATCCTTTGTACCCACTTGCCTTTTGTTATTTTTAGCCAGGCATCTGGGTAGAAAGATAAGTGACTCCTGACTGCCTCCAGAGGGGGACAGATGGGCCTCCTTTCAGGAATACTTTCAGGAACACTGAAAGAGCTTACCGAAGAAAGATTCTGGTCAGCGTCTTCCATTATTCTCTCCTCCTCTGTCCCTGGAAGAGGGTTCACCACGTGTGTCTTGAAAGGCTCTCTGGATTTTCAAAACCACATTTTTCCTACCCTTTGGCCCCTGGAATTGGGTCTAGAAGTAGTGGAAGAACTGACTCCTATGGCAGAGAGAGTCTTTTCTTCCTGTTCACACCTGGCCAGTGTTTCTTTGACTTTAGTCCCGAAAAGTGATGAACCATCGAAGGGGGTGTTAATGAAGGATGACTTGAAGGGTTCTGCAAATGAACACAAATGCATCCAGGAATGTCTCCTAAGGGCAATTCTTGAACCTGCTGACCTACTCGCTCCATTGGCTGCATAGGAAATAAGCCTCATGAATGAGTTAACTACAGAATTGAGGGTGGAGAGCTAGGAAGTTACTTTTTATCTGACCCTCCCACAGCTACAGTATCCTGTAGAGTGTTCTCAAGCTCTTTCAGGAGATCTCTCTGTAACCTGGTGAAGTGAGTAAGATAATTCAGGGACCATAGTGTAAAGGTCACTGAAGAGAACATGTGCTTATCGTATCTGCCCATTGTACGTGACTCTTTGTTCGGGGGATGGACAGATGTGGATGTTTCAGATAGCTCCTTCTTGGTGGCTGCTGCCACCACCATAGCATATATGGGAATACCTTTGGTTAAAATTTTTTTATCTTCTGGGGATGTTATAAATTTGTTTGGCCTCCTAGGGACAGGTTCCACTGTGTCTCGAGACTCCCACGCCTTTAGAGAAACTAGTTCCATTAGCTCATCAAAAGGCAGAGACACCCAAGTGGCAGAAGGTCAAGACCCAAAAGCTTTCAGATAAACAGACTCCTCGTCAGAAGGGGTAATGGACTTCTAGCCACCTCTCTGTTTAAGGACTTCTAAGATGTCTGCAAAGGAGACATCTTTAGAGTGCGATCGTGGGGACCCTTCTGATTCATTGAGGTGCATGTCTGATGTGATTGACTCCTCCTGGGAGTCCAAATGTTTCCTCTTACTTAGTCTCTTTCGGTGTGCCTCTTCGGATGGGGCTTCCAGAGAGGTTCCTGAGCACAGTGGTTTGCCCTGTGGGGCTTCCTGTGGCTTTGAGTCTCTGAGCTGTGGGATGGGTTCTGAAAAAACAGGTACCGGTGCCTTAGGAGGAGGAATATTCTGCTCTGACAGAGAGGATGCCCATGGGGACAAGGCTCTCCTCGTAGCTGCAAAAGCCTCTCTCCCATGACCCGAGGAAATCTCCGGCTCCGAAGAGCCAGCAAATACCACCAGAACCACAGGAGAAGGCTCCGACGCCAAGGTAGGAGCTGAGCTCACCCGAGCCAAGGCCCCAAGAGGCAAGGTCAGAACTGATAAAAATTTGGTCCGACTGTCCCCCCAGGACCCAACTGGAGAGTGTCGGCTCCTAGACTCCTCAGATGGTACTGAGGTAGTCAGAGAAATCAGAGACAAAGATGCCAATGTAGGTCTCGGCTCTGATGGGTCTTTCTCTATCAGCTCCACACATTCCAGCTCCGAGACCACAATTTGAGTTGGAGGAGAAAATTAAGTTGAAGGGATTGGTCTGGTTGGCTCCGACATCCTCAATAGTTTCTGCATCAGACAGTCCATATCATACTCCGATAGACTCCTGGAAGAACGAGATGATGGATCTGGAGATGCCACAGATTGGAGAATTGGTGACCTAAGCACAGGAGAAACTGGCTCCAAGACTGGTGAGTGGCTGCTGACTTGTAACACTATCGGTCCTGATACAGATGGAGCTGAATTGGAAGGTCTGACAAGTCCAGCAGGCTCTGATACATTTGAGACTTTTTTGGACAGCTCCAAGCCATCAAAAGATGCAGTTGATGATCTTTTCAAGCCTTTACCTGATTTCTGTGAAAATGACATTGATCCTTTTGAAGGGCTTTGACCCTGTTCCAGAGCTTCAGAAAAAGAAGACTTGTAAAGGCCCTTAAGAATTAACTTATTCTTTCATTCATGAAGGACTCTGGAACTGAAAGAATGACATATTGAGCAATATTCTTGTAAATGCTGGGCACCCAAACAATAGACACGCTCAGTGTGACTGTTTGTAATGGACATCTTCTGTGAGCATATGGGATACCTTTTAAACCCTGAAACTCTGGATTCTTTAGGCTGCTTCGACATTTTTTTTTTAATTAGCTGAGTCTAAAACCAAAACAGACACACACACACACACACACACACACACACACACACACACACACACACACACACACACACACACACACACACGAAGAAAACTAGCCCTCTAATTTAAATGGGCTAAATAGCTTTTTCAAGAAAACACAAATAGCTAAAAGAGGTATAAATCCACAGTAAACAAAGCAGACTTGCTGAAAGAAAGCAATCACTTAGAAATTTACCACTCTAATTATTTTAAAGGAAGAACCCTGTAACTAAAAATGGGTTCACCACACACACATAAGCCTAAACAGCAGGCTGGTAATGTAGAACCTTATTAACTATCTAAAGAAAGTAGTTTTTTTAGTTTTAATATTAACTCGACACCATAAAAACTTTACTGCCAATCATGAGAGGACAGGTGATCCGCTATAGTGACCTCTAACCTGGAAAAAGCCGAAAGAAGAAAAAGAAGAAGATTAAACTGCAAACAACCGGCACACTCTAGTCAATAATGGGATAGGGGACTTAAGGCCTAACACACTTTGCCAAAAGGTAACAACTAACACTATTTCACTACAGAAAATAAGAGTTTAAGATGCTAAGAGGAAGGAAACTACCATAACTATTAAACTATACAAAATATGCAAACAAGAAACAACAATTAAACTAAAATTGAAGAAAAAAATAGTTTCACTTAGCCAGAGCTAAAATCAGACATTCGAACCGTTTCAGTGGCAAACAAGATCTGAGGAATGCACTGCAGCATCATGGGATAGGGAGTGAGCCACGAGCTAGCTGAAGACCTCGAGCTTTAGTAAATGATCGAGTTGGAACCGAGGATCGGTTCCAAACCCATCAGTAAGAATGAAGGAGAGAAAGGACAACTTCACATCACTTGATAATCATGGTTTAGAATCAATGTTTTTTTTCTGTCTTTAAGTATTACAGCTACCAGTTTTTTTTCTGGGATGTTGGTTCTTCTCCACCTTTTAAAATACTGTTAAACAAAAACTGTCAGATCTTTATCACTTTCCTCCTAGCTTCCAAACTTCAGCAAGAATACCATGTATACCTGGAGACGTTCCTGTACACTGGTTATATGGCAGCATGTTGTCTCATTTCCTCTAATCCTGTTAGTAATTGAGCCTTATCTACCTCTAGCCTGGCATAGTTAATTCTGCCATTTGTACTTGATTTCCACATTTTTCTGCTTTATACAGATTTTTGTAAAGTTTCTGAAATATTTCTAATACCTATACAGCATCTCTTGTTACCTTCCTTGTTATAGGCTCACTAAGCTTGCCAGCAACCCCTTTTACTTTCTGTTGCCTGAGCCATTCTGCTGAAAGCTTTTGTGCTCTCGAGTTGTTATCAAAAAATAGTTGCTTAACAGCCATCTTTCTACACTCATGCATATTATTAAGATAGCCCCTTATTTTCTCTTTAGAATTCTGCAGTTGCATGTCTTCTTGTTCTGTGAGATTTCCCCTATTCTACAATACTTTATTTAGAGGGTCTGATAAAGGTTAATTATTGTCTCTTTCTTTTATTTCTTCCCTATTTTTCAACTCCACTTACATAGCTATATTTTCTGAAGAAATTTCTGTCTTCCCACGTAACTTCCAAATAATTTTCACTACCCACTTCTTAAATTCCTCTCTGTTTAACAGATAGGTGGGCAGAAGAAAGATATTTTGGGTATACTGCAGGTGAACCTGCTTATGCAGCACTCCATCAAATGAAGCAGCTTCCAAGCCATCCGAGTGGATGGGTGTTACACTCCTTGTCTGTGGATTCTTGCTTATAACTAAGAGATAACAAATAGTGACATTAGCTGACCCTTAATGGTCAAACAAGGTTTTGACCCACTCCCCACTTACCCCAACAGTGGAGAAAAGTGAATAGAGCAATCATCACTGAAAAGTGGCTTTCAGCAACATATTGTTTGAGGTTTTGGGAAAGTAAAATAATCTTTATCCAGTATCAAAAATTTCTGAAAAGATTAGTGAAAACCCTGCCCTGTGCACACATGTATCAGTCAGTATGCCTTCGGTTCACACAAGAGTGCATGTTTTTTTTTTTTTTTTGGAGTGATAACCTTAATCCCCAGTGTTAAGCCTTAAGGCCGTTCACAGTGTCAACCCACCCTTCTCTTGGTCATTGGAGAAATTGGAGTCTCACTGAGCTGCAATACAATGGTTCTGCAACTACTAGCTGGGTAGTTCTGCAGCTATCAGTCTGGTAGTTTAATATCCTCTCCATCTCTCTAGCAAAACATCTAAGCACCTCCTAACTGAATTAATTTGATATATGATTCGCAATTAAACTCAACTGTAAAAGCTCAATATGATGCAGTTAGATAACTCCAGTAGAATGCCTCACACATAGCCCTCAACCTCTTAGCAAAAGAATTCTGGACAAAGCTAATAACAATAGGGGTATGGTAGACAAAACTCATGGAGAAATTGTAAATGTTGCTCTTAACAGGTTTTACATAAGCATGCATTTTCTAAATGATATGAAATCTGAAGCCCAGATGTCTATCAGTGTTAATCTTCAGTGGTTTTCCATAAAATCACACATTTTATGAGGAACAGACCAAAATATGGCACAAAATTCTAGACATTCTGTGAAATTCTGGATGGTTGAGAGGGATGCTTCACTCTTTTAGTACAAGATATAATGAATCATTCTAAAAATTACATTTCAACTTGGTCTTGGTCTATGGCACAGGCTAGCTATAAAGACCGACCTACCAGTGCAGCTGCCCAAGTGTCAAACTAGATACACAAAAAAAAAAAATCACTGGAATGTTTACTGACACAAATTTTGTTCCAGAAAGGTGTACAGTGCTAACTTGTACCTCTTACAAAATGGTACTCACCATTCCTGTTAGTTGAAAAAAAGTTAAAGGTTGTCAGCATTCGTTAGAATATTAAAAATCTTGGCTGACAATAGGGACTGATCTGACAGTGGTACTAGTGACATTTCTTATTCCCACTCTGTCTCTGGTTAACTATTCATCTCATTTTCTTATCTTGTTTTCTAGAATATCTATATACATACACATCTTATAGCATAACTTTCTTCACCTCTGTGGCATTCTCATTCTAGCCATCTTCTTAACTGCACACTATGTTAAGGATGAATTAAGAATCATGACTTTTCCTGCCCATCACTTTGCCTCTCACATCTGAAATTTCTCAGTAAGAAAAAATACAGTTTGTGTTTAACAACTACTGGCAATCTAAAAATGTTTAGGCTGTAATTCAGAAATGTACTGCCATTTACTGCTGCATTCTTAATCTTCCATGATTTCCCAAACTGAGCTTGGGACTCTCAGCTGTCAAATGGCTGATAAAAGTTTCAGGCCACTGGCTGTACAAATTTTCAGTCGGACCCACATAACAGACCACCTTCTCCAGTCCACTACCCTCATTGCCCTTCTGCCACTTATTGTTCTAATTATACACCCTTAGTTAACCCTCCTCTACCTCTTAGCTGCTCCTCAGTCCTTCCCTTTTCACCCTATTCCCTTCCTCCCCTCAATTTAACCCATAATTAGACTTAGTTTGGAATACTGGAATGCTTATTGCACTCAACTGACTTGCTGCATTTTTTCCACCATTTTCCGCATTGTACCTATTTCACATTACTGCACTGCTTTTCTCTGTTATAACTTCTGGGTTATGGCTGAAACATGTTCATTGTTGATTAAATTGTTTCTGTAGAGCATGTACTACTGCACAGTTGCATGCCATACATCAAGCCAGAGGGCTTCAACCCTCCCCACCACCTGCTAATTATATACACCATCTCTGAGGAAAAGGGGAAAATCCTCAGTTCTCAGTTAACCAGAATCTCTCACAGAAAAAAAAAAGCCAATGCATTGATCATCTGCCTTTCAATGATATGTACTGGCTTATTTTCTCTGTGATAGTTACTAACAACTGTAGCATACATATTTTATGATTTAAGTGAGTTCACTAGCAATAACATCTGATTTGTGATGAGTTAATATTTTTTTTTGTATTGAAATTTCTTGTATGTATGCATTACTGTTAATATGTATATGACCTATTACAACATTTAATTTGTTTTTAAATATAGTTATTAATTCAACTCAGGCATAGTAGAAAAGCTAAATAAACTGAGAATAAACCCTTATGTCATCAGCTGGATTGCCAACTAAAGCATATATAGGAAATGAAAACAAGGGAACTTACCTCCACAGAGAGACCAGACACCAGTGGAGTCTCCCAGGGTCCTGTGCTGGGACTTCTCATGTTTGGCATCTACTTTTCTGAAGTAAAAGACAATACCAAAGGGCTCTGGCTGACAAAGTTTGCAGATGACTGCAAGCTACGAGAAGTCAGTGAATCCCCAAATGACTTGGCCATCCTGCAGAAGGTTTGTACCACATAAATAACTGGTGTCAAAATCATAGACTAAAAATAAATGGCAAAACAAGCATTATCATTTCATTTGGGGAGTCTTCTACTCCAGGGAAGTACCAGATTGACAATACTTCCCTAAGAGTTGACCCTGTTGTTTGTGATTTGGGAACTTATGAGGATAGAGACCTAACCTTTGAACAAGAAGTGTATTTTGTCATAGGAAAATACTTCTACATTGCACATCCTGTAAAAAAAAAAAAAAGGATTGGGTCTAGATCTAGGGATGCCATTGCCTCCTTTATTTACCCCTCATTAGGCTAATCATTCAGTAAAATGCTCAGTTGGCATGTATTTTTCCAAGCTAATGTAACAACTGGTACACACACAGATATCTTACTAAAATGTTACAAGGCCTAAAGAATGTCCTAAATGGACCATTTCAAAGCTCTGTCAATATACTCGCTATTCTGCTGACTGCTAAGAGGTGACCTGTGTCTGACATACAAGGCATCCTCCAATCCAATACTGGTGGTCAACTTGCATTACAAATACTCAGTTTAGGGATCTAAACTTCTTCTGTAGCATCAGCAGAACAGTTTGGAGGGATGGTACATCTCACAGAGGGTACTGTTGCTCTGGAACAGACTTCCCATCCATGTATAACTAAGCTTATCCCTGCCCATATTCAAGCCTAACTTAGATCTATCAATGGGAAACAAAAACATTACCCCAGGACATCTCCCTGTACTATTAATGGGCTAAGGCAGCTCCTAGATGCTTTATCCCACAAATGGGTCCCCTCAGATTATCTCTGGTATGATCCCAGTTATTCTCACTAGGGGTAATACATAATTATCGACCATGGGATGGGTAAAGCTAATCAAACACCAAACAGGATAGGTTAATTCAAGCACCAAAAAGGTGACTGGCTGATACATAGCACAAGCAGAAACCTATAATTCAAAGTGGATGGGGATGTTGTTGAAACTGAGGGGGCGGCTCAGGAAACAAGGAGACACCATGGTTTTGTATGCAGGCCTTTAAGGAGAATAACAATAATCATACAGAATATTTTATCCATAAAGTATCAGAAAGTATTATAAGAACTAAGCCAACACATGAAGCGAGAAAGGAGATTCTACTGATAGGGATGACTGCAATTAGGGATATAGGACAATAGGCAAAAGGGAGCTGGAATTTACTGAAGAAAACTGGCAAAGGAACCAAGGTAATGGGAGCAAATAACTAGAGACGGGAAAGATGATGGAATGGGAAGATGCCAATAATTTATTTGGACTGTAGGTTAGACACTGCCTTCCTTATCAAGGATTGAAAACTATTGGGTAGACTATAAGTGATGTATAATGTTTGCAACTGGAAGTGTGTCAGTATGGTTTGTGATGTAAAATGCTTGCAACTAGAATTGTGTCAGTGTGGTTTGTTTTCATTTATATAAATGTGTTATTGCTTATGTCATAAGTGATAGTTTAATAAAGGTGTTTCCTGTTTTAAAAAGGGGCAGGAATTGAATAATTTATGTAATGTTACTTAGGTTATATGATATATAACAATATATGTGAAGCATAATGTTTGTTAACTTTAACTTGTTAATACCGTTTGATTACTTTTGTATAAATGTAAATGTGCCTGTGTCACAAGTGATTATTCAATAAAGGTGTTTAAAAAAAGGGAAACTGGCTAGGCTTAAAATGGCCTGCAAGGGCAGCTAGCCTAGTACTTTCCTATGAACCAAAACGTACATCATACCAGCAAACAATGAGGTAACAGAAACACTCAAAAACCAACAGAACCTCTTGTAGAGTTCCACAGAGTCATTTCGAATTGTTACTTCCAAAATACAAAAAACTTAGGTCCAGATCATTGAAGTAGCTTAGTTTAATGACTAAATCACAGAAAATATATATGTATTTAAATCCCTGATCATCAAAATCCCCTCATGTTGTCCTGCTTTATCAGGTAGGTCCTGTAACTGCCACCTGAATGCACTCTTTTCTTTGCTGTCAACCCAGCTGTGGGGCACAGGGTGAGATTATGAATACTGCTCTATCAGTACACTGGAGACTGATTGCCATGAGTCTGTCACTAATTCTAATGACATCCGTCACTGACTTCTGATTCCTCTCCTTCACCGCAGTTCTCACTCCATTTCTAGTCTGTCCTCCCCCTGAGCAGCAGACTCTGGATCCCAAGCCAGGTAACTTTGCTATATCTTGGATACAGAAGGTGTCCAGCTTCCTCCTTACCATCATGTCATCCACTTCAAAGCTGTGTCTTCTCAGTGAACATGTACTGAGTGCAGCATGTTTTGCAGAATGATTGGTTTTATGTCCAACTTTCACTCAGCAGAGTTATCCCAGGCAGACCAAGCTGGGCAACTGGACATTGACCTGCCAGTAGGTTACTGACCAGGTATTCTGGGCTTTATGGTGGGCACAGACTGGTCAATAGGGACACATATGTGTCTTCTATTATTAGCATGGGTTCCTGAGGTAGGTTGGAGCAAACCAAGTCTTCCACCCATTTATCACTGGCAAATACCCATGTCCATTTTTGGTGACATTAGCCATCATGACCAAATCACCTAAAGCCAATTTTTACACTGAGTGGTTAGTCCTGCCATGGTGAATACCGTCTGTAATCTGTGTTGTCCTATCTAGAGGACTCTGCATACCACAGCCAATGCCCAAAGCAGGTGGGCTATAACTCTTCCCCAGATATGTACCAACTAGAGGCTGTATACCGTGCTGATGAGATGGCTATTGAGCCATAGCCCGTGGGCTGTGACAGGGCCCTATGAGAGATCTTAGTAGGATGGGCTACTCCAGGAATCGTTAGTCACTAATTCAGTGCCAGCATTCACAAACCTCAACATTTAGTTCAGTGAGTTTCCTACAGTTTAGAATGGAAGACCATTTTTGTCCGTAACTTTGGGTGAGGGGGTACCTGATGAACTGTTCAAAGTGTCAGATGACAAAGCTATGCCTCTGACTAACATGCTCTACACCTTTGTTCAAGCAATGTATTTATCCAAACACTATAATCCTGCAAACAAAATGAATGTGAGATTAAAGATTGTGTGCAAAATCTTATCTTTTGACCCATGCAGGTCAGCCTAACTGTTGGTTATTTGTTGACTTACAGCTTTACTGATCCTTTGGCACTTATTGGAACCACGCTACACAACGTACATTTCATTCTGTTGAAGAAAGTACAATAAGTTGCACTATAACAGTGGATGCTTGAATTCCTCATAGTTGTAGTAGCATTTAGGCTATATTGGTTGCATCTTGCCCAAGACACAACAACCAGACAGCTTTCAAAAGTTCTCTCTCTCTCTCTCTCTCTCTCTCTCACTTTCACTCTGACTGCTGATTGATCAGACCTGAGGAGAAAAAATCAGCAGTCAGAGTAAAAATTCATCAGGACTTTCTTGTCTAGAAGTTAAGAAGTAATGTACTCATCCTGAAGTAAATAAACAAGAAATAATTCCCAATATATTTTCCCAACAAAAACTATATATAATAGTAGCTGTGCAAAGGGAGGGTTTGGCTACTACTGCAGTGAGGAATTTGAACATTTACTATTACAGCTAAATGCAATTTACACACCTGTACTACGTTCATCATTATTACTGCTGCAGTAGCCTTTAGGCTATATGGGTTTATTACCAAAGCCTATCCAACCTTGGCAAAGGAAGGATATAGCTCCAGGAGCTCCAAAAGAATTGTTCTAGCAAAGCCAGTTATGGATCTAGAAAAGGAATCCTGTTTGAAATGCCTTGTAAAGATATAGACAGAAGACCATGTAGCTGCATCTAAAATGCTTCTAGAGTCCATCAAAGAAAACAGGATCCTAGTAGAGTGCATTTTGTTACTGTCTGAACTGATTTACAATGGCAGCTACAACAAAAGGCAAAAGCTGAGGTCAACCATATGTAATAGTCTGTTTTGATACAGGTTGTCCTTTCTCATTCCCAACATAAGAAATACATATCTTATCAGCTTTTTTAAAGGACTTGGTTCTATTAAAATAGGATTCTACATACTCTGGGCATGCATAGGGTACTTTCTCCCTAGTTATAAGGATCAAGATACAACACTAGAAGATTGATGGCCTGATTTAAGGTAAACTCTGAAAACAACCTTGGGCATGAATGAAGGATTTGCACTTAATGACACGTTATCCCTATGGAAGACAAGATAAGCTTCCCCTACCATGACAACTTACAACTCAGATAATCTTGCAGATGTCACAGCAATTAGAAGAACATGAACCTTAAATCTGCCTGATGTGCAGGTGTAAACAGAAACATGGTTAACTTTTCCAGAACAAAGTTAAGATCCCAGGAAGGAACAACCTGTTTATGTTGTGGTCTCAGGTGTAACACTCTTTAGAACATTGAATGATCCATGGTCAGACATGCTGAAATGTCTACAAGATGTACTTTAATAGAGGAATATGAAAGGTCACAGGCTAGTAACTCACAAAAATATTTGAGCGCCAGAAGTACAAAATCCCTGATAGGGTTCCTGGTTATTGTCTAGGAGCCAGCTACAAAAGTCTGTTCCACTTGCCAATATAAGTTTTTCTAGCAGGTGTTCTTGTCTCCTTTAAGACCTGCTGCATGTTCTCTGAAAAGAGGTGCCTAAAAGGTGTTATAATTGGATAATTCAGACAGTCAGCTTAAGTTGTTTTACAGTGGGTTATATCAAACTCATCCTTGTCTTATGTGGCTAGGTCCAGTTTGTGAGGAAACATGTAACTGTCCATGGCCAATTCTATAAGAAGGGGGGAGAAGAACCAATGCTGCCTGAGCCATATAAAATGGGGGGAGGGTGCTTTTTCAATCTTCAGAATTACCTTGCATCTCAGCAGAAAAGGTAGAAATGCATAAAGGAACATTCCCTTCCAAAGAAAAGAAAAATATGTTTTCAAAGAAGGTAAACAGATCTACGTTAGGTATTCCCCACAAATTGGTCAATTCCTGGAAGACCCCTCTCATTCAGGTTCCATTCATGATGGTCTGTCTAGATCCTGCTCAGCTTGTCTGCTCCTAAGTTTTATTCTGATAGAATGTAAGATGCTAACAGAGTTAAAAAGGACTGAAGAGCTAACTTCCAGGCTATCATAACTAGCCTGCCTAGAGGGTACAATCTTGTACCTTCTTGCTTGTAGATGTCATCACATCTGTATGGTGTTGTCTGTAATCACCTGGAGATGTCCCATGAACCATAGATGATGAAGAGATTTCAATGCAAGGATCACAGTCAACATATTTTATGTGCTATAGTCTGTATGATGAATCACACAGGCCTTGTACATTAACTCCAGTCGAAACTGCCCTCAAGCAGATCTGAGTATTCGGTGTTTACAAATTGACCTGGAGGTTGAAAGGAAAAGGGGATACCTGCATACGGTTGTATATGAAGTCTCCACCAGTGCAGTTCCTTTTTTTAAAAAGCCCAAAATTAAAATCCAAAGGATGCAAGTGTTAGGTCCATATGCTTTTAGATACCAATGACTCTTTTTCATGTTTAACCTAGCAAGAGGAATCATGACAATCATAGACCCCCGTGAACCCCATTCATCATCTGGCTGAATTCTGAGTTAAATAGCTCAAGGTTTCCAGATAAAAGTCCATCTTCTATGTCAAAAAAAACTTTTGCTGCAGAATGTCTATAAGACACTCTAGAAAGACAATCCTGTGTGACAGGGTCAAGGAGGATTTCTGAAAGCTGATTTGAAATCCTAGCTTTGTCAAAAGAGATTCAGCCAATGTTAAGGACCCTTTCATCTGAGAGAACACTTTGTATAGATAAATAAGGCATCCAAATAAGGAAAACTGAGAGTGCTATTCAGTCTGCAATGAGCTATAAGTGAAAACAGATACTTTGTAAATACCCTTGGAGAAGTAGATAACCCAATGAGTAATATAGAGAACTGATGCTGTGACACACAGAGATAGAAAATCTGAGAAATTTCCTGAAGCCTTTGGCTATTGAAATGTGACTATATGCATCCTTTAGATCCAATGTTATCATAAAGCTTCTCTAGGGAATGATAGATTATAGCCTCAGAAGGGTCGACTTCTAGAATACTTTAACTTCCACATACAGATGTAGGAAGGAAAGATCTAAAACTGGTTTGCAAGAAGACTCTTTGGTACCAGAAATATTCTGGAACAGAATCCTTTGTTCATTGATTTAATGGCACTGGTCATATGAGTCCTAGAGTGAACAAGTGCTAAAGAACCTGAGGAAAAAAATTCTGTTTGGATCAGAGGGTGGGTGGAACACCCCTAAAAGGAGGATTTTGTATCCAGTGCCACGCGTAAACCTCCTGAACCACCTTTAACACCCATGAGTCTGTTACAATCTATTGCCAAAGGGTATTGTACACTGCCAGGTGTTGGGGTGGTTTTAAGTTTTTATTGGCTTTTAAGTTTGTAAAATAATCACAGCAATATTTACAGTCAGAGATTTTTGAACATAATAAATGAAAAAATTTCAACTAAACCTCACACACAAAAGAAAAAAAACTATTTATAGGAGCGTCCATTAACTATCAAGTCATTCAAGTTATTATACATTACATTAAATCTAAAATGCAGTTATTATTGCTTGTCAAGCAGATCACCAAGTTTAGTCCATGCATTTTAGCAAGAGGTAATTCTGGTTGATCTTGACATAATTGTAATTATCTCCAGGTGACAGACTTCAGCTGCAATATTTATAAATTATTTAAAGGAGGGTATAGATTCATTTTTCTAATTCTGAGTTATAACCTTTCTTGCTATAGATAGTATAGCCCACAAAATGCGATATTTCATATAAGAATAGGAGTGTTAAAAAGGATTAGTGATTTAGATAAAACAATTTTTATCTCCAAAAAAAAGCCTGTTAAAGAAAGGATTAATGTTATTCCAATAAGATGTTAAGACAGTACAGTCAAAAAACTTGTGTTGCCAATCCGCTTAAAGTTCTTGTTTACATCTCCAACAAACTTGTTTCTGCTTGAACAATAATTCAGTTTTATGTGGTGTGAAGAAAGATCTATGCAAAAATTTCCAGGTAAAGAGATTCCATCTAAGAGATGAAGTTGTATCTTTAGAAGATATTAGAATTCTTTTTTTTCTAATTTCTTCACTTGGTAGTCTATTATTAATTTGTGTTAAATCCAATAATTGACATTGCAACATTTTGTTTCTCTCCTCACAACTCTATATAATTTGGATAAGAGACCCTGTCCCAGTGTGTTTTATTGCATCAAGAATATTAAGTATTCAATTAATTTTGGGATATAATCTCTTATCCTTGGTTGCATTCACTTAATTTCCCCTGTTGTCTGCAGGACTGTACTAGCCGCATATCTTTATCCATATTATATTTTTTCTTAATATAATTAACAAAATATAGCTTTTCATCTTTCATTAATTGAAACCAATATAGCAGATTTTTCTCTTTAAATGTGACATTGTTTCTAACTTTGAGGTGCAGATGTTATTTTTGGGTATACGCCATAAGAAATATAAGGACAATCCATGGTTTATATGCCAGGTTTCTATATATAGTTGGAACAGGTTTTGTAAGATAGGGGAAGGAAAGGGTGGAAGAATGTTGGCATGGTCATTCTGAAGTTGTAGAACCTCCTTGTTTTGAAAGGAGCCTTATTTTTTATTATTCCCCTTCCTGCCTTCTCTCGTTTCCCTGTTTAACCTAAGAAGGCAGGGGTTGTTTGTTCTGTTTCTTAGATATGAAAAACAATCTGGAAGATTTCTTAAGGAGAGGCCTGAAAAATATTAAAGACTCCCTTAATTAATTATCCTCTCTCATCAAATTGTTTGAGGACCTGAGTAGCAGAAGGGCCAAATAAAATTGCCATGTCTAAAGCTGAATTAAAAATTTCAGACTTCACTTCCTCAAAAGAGTTTTGGTGACTTAGCCAAGCATAACACATTAAAACAGTAGCAGAAACAGAGTTCCAAGTCACAGTAGCTGTACAAACATACATATTTCTTAAAGTATATTTAGATAATTGAAGCATGTCAGAAATAATGAAATTAAGAGCTGACTTGATTTTGGTATATAAATGTACCAAAGATGTGTTTCCGGCAATGTTGGGTATTGGTTTCATAGGACATAGATTAAGTACTAGAAACAATCTACTAGTCAAAAAATTACCAAATGTTAGTTCAAAACTGAAATCTTCTTTGCTTTATGTTAGGGCTGATAGATTATAGGACCCTCTGCCAAAAAAAAAGATGGATGTGCAAGCAGTCTATTAATGTTTAAGTCATCACCTGATCTATAGTATAATAATGTTTTATGCAACATAATACAAATTAAAACAAGCTCTTAACTGGCTTGTATAGGCTCTGGGTTTGTAACACATTTCATTGAATCGTTGAATCACTAAAACTGAGATGGGCACTACCTTCATAGGAAAGAGGCATACTTAGAGTTTTTAAATTGTGTACAAAAAAAAAACACAGAATCTTTCACTTACGGCTCAGATAGTTAGGAATTCTATACACTGAAGTCAAAGAAAATTATCTTACTACATCCTTCCAAAATCTTACCTTATATCCACAGGGGAAGGGTTGAATGAAGGCTAAAACCTGCAGATGTACACATCAAGCTATTTGCAGACTCAGACCTAGGGAGAAAAAACAAGTACTTATTGGTTTGAGGAACACAGTAAAGCCAATCTGCTTTATTGTGGACTGAAGTTTGTGAGTAAAGGCTGTTATAGACACTACCTACCTCCTTCAAAGCTAGCACTTAAGGAGGCATCGGTACAGAATGAGACAGCATGATACCCCCTAAGTTCAGTGTGAACATCTGTTTGTTCCACTAAAAACAGCTCATTCATCTTGGCAATAAACTGAGGAACAAAGGAGGACGTAAAGACAAAGATTCATTATCCATAGAGATGTGGGCTGGAGCATCTGCAGGAGACAAGTCCCTGCCTCTGTAAATGTCAGAATTATCAGACATATCTTCCTTAAGAACATTCTGACATACCTGCTTAACAAGTACTGCAGACACTGCACCAGGATAGACTGTAACAAGCTATCTGCTGAGGTAAAAATCCTCTTCTCTTATAGGCACCCTTTGTACTGGAGAACAATGTTTAACTTTTTGTCTTTTCATTACAGAAATCTGTGAAGACAGACTTGGAGAAGGAATGATGTGAGAGTGTTCGATCTCGCCGTTTGTTCTTACACCTGGGTTCGGAGCCGATCCTCCAAGCTCTGCATCGAGAAGGAGCTCGAGACAACCTAATACCCACAATCCCCCTCTGCCTTTACCTCAGATCTAGTTTGCTGCTGCAGCGTTCGCATCACTGGGTCGAGCACCTAAAGCTAAGATTTAAGATTTTTCTTGTTATTTCAGAATAATTTTATTCTAAAAAGTTTGTTTAGTGACTAAGTGTGTGTGTGCGGTGGTACGGGTTGAGGAATTCTCGGTTCCGTTTAAGTTTATTTAAACTTATTAGAGTTTCCCTCGGGGCCTACCACCCCTTACTGGATTGACTACCAGATAGACATTTTTCCTTTTACTGGATTCGACAATTTCACTGGATTGGACTTTACTACTGGACTTGACTTCTCACTTTCTACCATATTAAGTTTAAGATGTCTGAGAAGGCTAAATCTGGATTCAAGTGTTGCCAATGTGGGCAAAAGATGTCAGTTACTGACAATCATAGTTCCTGCGTCTACTGTCTTGGCCCTCTCCACCTGCAAGAAGACTGCTCAATTTGTCATTCTTTCAGTGGGAGGGTCATGACAGATAGGCGCAGGAAACTCATGGATAGGGGTTTGTTAAAACCTACTTTTCAAGAGGCTCTGGATGCTTCAGACCAGGCATCCAAATCCTCAAAGGAATCGAAGACGTCGGAGCCCAGGTCATCGGCTCCGAGCTCTTCAGTAAAAGTTAGATCACCGGTTCCACAGACTTCAGGGCCGAGTGTTCAACTGTTGTCAGTTTCTGAGCCTCGAGTCTTGGAACCGTTGACGGAGCTCCCTCCCCCGACACTGTTGAGGTCGGCTCTGTCTTCGATTCCTTCGACCCGTTCTTCCAGACCCCTTTCTGATTCCGATGTAGACTGCGTGGTGCAGAAGTTAATGGAGAATACGGCCTTATCCAAACTCATCTCGGTCTCCTCTCAATTGGTGTCGAGACTTGAAGGCCTTCCACTGTCTCCATCTGTTCCTCCTCCGAGACCTGTCCAGTCTTCGGAGCCGAAAGAAGCTGAGCTGCTGATTGTGGAGCCCTCGGTGCCAGAACGGCTCCATTCACCTCGACTCCGTCGGATCCGTACCGAGTCTCGGAGCGAAGATCCATCCTGGGTTCGGGACCGAGAGTCGGACCGATGTTTCGTTCGACGCCCTCTCAGGGCCTCGGCTTGATCGACTCGGTTCCGTCCTCGGGTCGATGCCTTCGGCCTGTTTCGGGATTCTTCCCATTTCTTCAGAACCGGAGATACTTCACGGGACCCGGGGCCTTCGATCTCATGAGGAAGGTGTTGTCTACCCAGACAACCACATCAGCAGAAACAGCTTCTCCTCCCCATAAAGGTCCGTTATCCTCCTCTGCACCCATGGCTACAGCTAAGCGCCGAGCACCTGTGTCTCAGCCACCCCTGGAGGGTGCCCTCTTCCTCGGAGGCTTCTTCGGATGCTCCCAAGAAGTCCCTAGGAAAAGATTGTGTAAGAGGAGACACTTAGATTCTCCACAAGAATCTTTGACATCCGATACTGACTTGATGAGTCAGAAGGGTCCCCAAAGTCACCCTCAGAAGATGTCTCTTTTCTGACATCTTGGAGATCCTAAAGCAGAGAGGTGATTGGCAGTCCCTCCCCCCTTCTGAGGATGAGTCAGTCTTGCTGAAGGCATTTGGTGCTCGCCCTTCCTCCTCCTGGGTCACTCCGCCTTGATGAGTTAATGGAGCTGATTGCTCAAGGGCGTGGGAGGCTCCTGACACGGTGGAGCCAGTCCCTAGAAAGCCTAATAAGTATATTACTGCACCCCAGAACAAGGCTTACCTGACAAAAGGAGTTCCAGTGGACGCTATGGTGGTGGCAGCAAAAAGGAGATGTCGGAATCTTCCTCATCTATCCATCCCCTAACAGAGATTCTAGGACCATGGACAGGTAGGAAGCATTTTTAGTTCAGCGGCTATTTCTTTGCGATCCCTGAACTATTTGACCCACTTCACACGACTACAGAGGGATCTAATCAAAGAGTTGAGAGATACCCTCCAGGGTACTACAGATGCTGCTGTCTCGGAGAAAGTTACAGCACAACTTAATACCCTTACATCCATTGTAAACTCGTCCATGAGGCTGATCTCATATGCAGCCGAAGGATCGAGTAGGGCAGCAGCTTCAGCGATTGCTCTTCGTAGACAATCCTGGATGCGCTTATGTTCATTTGGAAGCCTTCAAGTCTTCCTTTACTAACGCCCCATTTGACGGTGCCACTCTCTTTGGCCCCAAAGTAAAGGAGACCCTTACCTGGTGTGAGCAGGAGGGAAAGACTCTGTCTGCTGTCGGAGTCCGTTTTTCCACCCCATCCAGACCGTACCCCAAAGGGCAACGCGGTGGGAAAATGTGGTTTCGAAAACCCCTAGGTTCTTTCCCAGGCACACAGGGTGATGCCCCCTCTAGAGGCAGAGGAGGGGGCAGAGGTGGAAGACGCCGCCCTGGTGGCAGAGGGAAAACCAAGGTGACAGGGATACCCCCCCTGGAAAACCTTTCCAGCACTCCTGAGAGGAGGCGCGACTGTTCTGCTCTGCAGGCAGTCGGGAGCTTTATACCCTCAGACCTGGCAAAATCTTACTACAGACAACTGGGTAAAAAGCGTGGTTACCAGAGGTTACAGAATACCCTTCCTATCCACCCTCATTCCAAAGAAAAGACTCCCAGATGTGCCCCATCTGAGACCCAGCAGCTATAGAAATTTCAAAGCTGCTAGAAAAAGTCATCCAACCAGTCCCAGCAGACCAAAGAGGATTCGAACTTACTCAAGGTTCTTTTAGTTCCACAGAAGACAGGGGACTGGAGGCGATTCTGGACCTAAGCAACCTCAATACCTTCATCAAGAAAGAAAAGTTCGAATGGTCACGCTTCAATCGATCCTTCCATTCTTACGGAAGGGCGACTGGATGTGCTCAATAGATCTGAAGGACATACTACCACATCAAAATGGCCAAGGCGTCCAGAGATCATTTGCGCTTCCGGCTGGGAGCCAGTCACTATCAGTTTCGAGCCCTGCCCTTTGGTCTGACCTCAGCCCCCAGTGTTTTCACCAAATGCATGGCAGTGGTAGCATCTCATCTGAGTAGGATTCCAGCTGTTTCCGTATCTGGCCCCCTGGCTCCTTTCTGCCACCACCCGCCCTGAACTGATACAGCCCACGGGGTACCCTCTACAACTTGCTGTTCACCTCGGAATTTCCGTAAATTTCGAAAAATCTTTACTACAGCCATCACAGCATATCTTATTCATAGGAGCGGAATTGGATACACATCATTTAATTTTAAGGCTTCCTCCAGAAAGGATAGCCTCACTACAAAGCCACATATCTCTTCTTCTGTCATCCAGAAAATCCCCAGCAAAACTGGTTCTGAAGGTTTTGGGTCTCATGGCAGCTTCTCTCATTGCGATACCATTGGGAAGACTGCACATGAGAGTTCTACAATGGCTACTGTTTGCACAATGGTCGTTCCAACAGCTACCTCTGACACACGAAATTCTGATTACAAGCACATGCAAATCACACCTAGCCTGGTGGCTTCAGACTTGCAACCTTTCCACCGGAAGACCATTTGTGCTACCCCGACAGCTACGGTGACCACGGACGCTTCCCTGATAGGGTGGGGGGGCATCTTTCAGGGACAGACAGTCCAAGGCGAATGGACCAATTTAGAGTACAATCTGCACATCAATGTTCTAGAGTTGAGGGCAGTGTTTCTAGCATTGCAACACTTTGCTCCCCTTCTTCCTCTAGGGACTATTGCAGTTCAGACAGACAACATGTCCGTAGTCTGGTACATAAACAAACAAGGGAACCAAGTCTTATCAGCTATGCAGAGAGGCCATGAGAATCTGGCAATGGAAGTCCACGGGTCACTTTCTGATACATCCCGGGGTCATCCAACGTCATAGCCGACAGGCTGAGCAGAGCAATCCTATTGCCTCACGAGTGGTCCCTCAAACAGTCAGTTACAAGCGAAGATTTTCCAGCCTTCCTGCGATCTTTTGTGTCTCCAATGAACGCCAAATGCAGGAGCTACTTTGCCCTATTACCCTCCCAGGGAAGTCCCCAGGACGCATTGGCCCCGGGTCTCCTGTATGCTTTTCCTCCCTTTCCCCTGATTGCAAAGTTTCTGCAGAAAGCCAACAACCTACAAAGCACGATAATCCTCATTGCCCCATTCTGGCCTCGTCAAATTTGGTTCCCCTTTCTTTTGCAACACCGCATTCGGGGACCTTGGATCCTGGACCCAGAGCCAGATCTACTGACTCACTCATCAGGGGTTCCTCACCCCCTTCGGGTCACTCCATCTAGCAGCTTGCCTGCTCCTTCCCTTTTTAGCCAGGTCTGATTCTCTTTCACCTGCAGTTCAGAATATACTAGTGGCTTCTCATAAAGCTTCCACTACAAAGACCTACACTAGTAAATGGAAGTGTTTTGTCTTCTGGGCAAACTCACAGCATTTGGACCCTGTCATAGCTCTGTTAAACAAGATCTTGGAGTTTTTAACAGAATTGTTCCACCAAGGAGCTTCTCCTGCCACTTTAAGAGTGCAATTGGCTGCCATTTCCAACTTTCATGTGGAAGAATGTGGAGCACCTATTATGGCTCACAGACTTTGTAAGGCCTTTTTAAAAGGATCTTTCCATATTAGACCACCAGTTAGAACTCCTACATCTCCTTGGAATCTAAACCTGTTATTATCTAAATTGATGTTACCCCCGTTTGAACCAGCCTCCTCTTGTCCATTGAAGTATTTGTCGTGGAAGACCCTCTTCTTGGTAGCCATTACATCCACTAGGCGAGTGTCCGAGCTTCAGGCTCTTTCTATTAAACACCCTTATTTGATCTTTCACTCTGACAGAGTATCTCTACTAATCCATCCTTTCTCCCCAAAGTTTGCTCTATCAATAACATTAATCAATCCATTGAATTACCTACCTTTTCAAAAATCACTCCAATAAATTGGAGTATATGTTACACAAGTTGGATGTCCATAGACAACTTAGATTTTATTTGGATAGAACAAAGGATCACAGGAAATCTGATCAACTTTTTGTAGCCTTTGCTGACAGCAGGAAAGGTTAACTCTTTCCAAATGGCTAACTGATTGTATTATATACGTTTATGATTCTTCAAATCAAACTTTATCTGTCAAACCCAGAGGACATTCTACAAGATCAGTGTCTACATCCCTGGCTCATGCAGCTCGCCTACCATTAGACACGATTTGTGCAGCTGCTACTTGGTCTAAACCACATACATTCATTTCTCATTACAAAGTAGACAGGGTTTCTAGGGACAGGGCAACCTTTGGTTCCACTGTGCTCAAGAACGTTCTCCGTGAGTTCCTCAGGAACATGGAGCTAGGGGCTACCCAGGTGTAAGAAACACTCTCACATTTAGAAGTTATGTCCTTACCATAATGTTCCATGTGGAGTGTTCATCTCGCCTTTGTTCTTACATTCCCACCCTCCCACCCTCAGGAAGAACGTTCAATTTGGTGCCTGGTCTGGGGTATTCTGCTTCTGCACTTGCAGTTGTTGTATATATATGTGTGTATGTGTATGTATATATATATATATATATATATATATATATATATATATATATATATATAGATATAAGTGTTCTTGTTTTTATGTAAATTTTTGGCATGAGTGTGTTCTCTCTCTGACTGCTGGTTTGCTTGCAAACTAGATCTGAGGTAAAGGCAGAGGGGGATTGTGGGTATTAGGTTGTCTCGAGCTTCTTCTCGATGCAGAGCTCCGAGGATAGGTGTAAGAACAAAGGCGAGATGAACACTCCACATGGAACGTTATGGTAAGGACATAACTTCTAATTCGCCCCTTCGGAGGACTCATCCCTCTGATAGATCCAGCAGCATGTCTTGGAAAATCTCCACGCCCCATAAAGGATGGTTCTCCCTATGAGACACCGGAATAGCCAAAGAGTACATGGCTGACCCCCAATTTGTGGTAGCCAAAAGGACTACACCAGTGGAAGTCAGTGAGGCAAGTGAATGGTCTGATGAACAACTGCTGGCCACTACATAGTCATACACCATTGGCTGAGGAGAACACTGAGCCCATGGAGTCAGCAAAGGGCTCTCTGGTAACTATCTTTTTTTTTCTTGAGACTCTGGAAAACAGACCTGTAGAAACAGGGTAAGTATCCATTCTGTGACCAAGGAGGAAGATTCAGATGTGGCGAGAACCACTGGAATGATTCGTCAGAAGGTAAGTTGTCAAACTCGGAACAGCAAAAAGGATGAAATCCAAAAACAACACCAAGACGAAAATGCAGGAGGATCGAAATTAATTATTTACAATGTCCACAACTTGGGCTGGCTCCAAAACAGTTCAAAAGCCACATAGCAGTGTAAACAAATTCATTTTATTCCAAAGTTACAACACAAGACCCACGATGGAAGTCACAATAACTGTGACTTCCATCGTGGGTCTTGTGTTGTAACTTTGGTATAAAATGAATTTGTTTACATTGCCACGTGACTTTTGAACTGTTTTGGAGCCAGCCCAAGTTGTGGACATTGTAAGTTGTCAAACTGTTTACAAAGCAGCACATATTACACAAAATCCTCACAAATACAGTAAGCAGCACACTAAAATCCTGTCAGAAACCCCTCAGAAATAAAGTAAGTCTGACAGAAACAAATGGCAAGTAAGCTGTCACTATGTGAACACAAGCACTTACATGCCTGACAGTCATTCCTGCCCAAATAAAACACTGCCTGCATTAAACATTAAAAATGTTTTACAAAACTTTATTACATTTCTTCATAAATAAAGCCCTCAGAACAGCCAAAGTTAAACATATCCGTTCCAGACAGGAGATAGATGGTAATAAAGAAATAGTGGGTTTCTTAACGGGAACATGCCTTAGTTTCAAAATAAAAGTGAAAAACACACACACTCTTTTTATTTCATATGTATACAAACATTTTCTGTCAAGAAGGGTTACCCAGTGGAACCCAGTTACATGTGAGAACTGCCAGTCTTTCTGTGATTTCTACTATTACAGTATTTGCAGCCATATGGAGTTGTCTGCCTTCATACATTTTACATTATCTGCTGTTTTACCCATTCAGACTGCTTAGCATAAGCACCACATTCTTCCCTTCCCCATACCATACCTTTAGTCCATCTCCACCAACCATTCTGTACTACTACATAAGCACAGCATTATGCCATTCCCTCAATCATTTTTTGCCTTTTTTCTTTTGATTTGCTTTCTTCAGTAAGCATTTTTCTGTAGACATTATAGCACTTCCATGGATGCTGTTCCCTACAGCTATTTCCCATTCATATCATCCAGAATACTCGCACTGCAAAATGGTCTGCATTTCTCCTCCTCTTCAGACATCCATATGCCAGCTGTCCAGTAAGTACATGTACAACAAAGTAAACACACATGTATATGTGTACTCAGTCATGCATACAAAGACATGGCATGGACGACAATTAACACCTCTGTGTGTATGTGTTGATATATCTGCCTACATATACATATAGCACTGCAGACGTTCACAGCATTAATAAGCTCTCACACTTCCATATATACAATGTACACAGTTCCCTGTATATACCACAGTATGTCATTATCTTATTCACTGGCTGAACTTTTCCATTGAGTGTGGCATGTGATGTCACTCCCTGCCCACTGTCCACTTCCATTACCTTAAGCCTATTGTCTACGCCTGCGCAGTCATGGTTGTCCATTGCCACAAACTACTGATACTTGTCCACCGTGGCTTCAGTTTCCCACCACCACTTCTGTCATTTGCTTGATTTGATGGAGACCTGTCACAGCTTCTGTGTCTTCTCTTTCCTTCTTACAACTGCCTACCCAGTTCCCCAAAGAATCTCACAAAATAACTGCTGTCTAAATGTTATTTTTGCCATTCCATTACAGCATTACCACTTTCATTTCTTGTCAGCTTTCAGTAACATTTGTTTGATTGCTCTAATGTCATTTTATTACAGGATGTTGTAGTTATGCGTCTAAATATTTTAGACTCGGAAACAGTCTCACCACAGTGATTATGCAGGGTCTATAGGATCAGTGCAGTGGGCCGTCTCCTCGGCCAAGCTATGTGTAAATAAGATATTCCATGTGAGCAGCGTATGCTAAATAGCTATCTGCTCTTCCCTAGAAATACCTCTGGTAAGGTATTTATGCATCTGAGTGATTTACAGAAGTGCTCGAATGCTTAAGTTAATGTGGCCAATCACCTATTACTTCAAAAGGGTGAGATCAGGTTTAGTCGACAGGTATTTTTGGAGTGGGGGATGGCTACATATGTGACTGCATGCAGGAGAATGAGTAATCTCAGGTGAGGTGTTGTATGTCTGACTGACTGCTACTTATGTCTCTATAAAATGTGTATCACTCCATAAAATGTGTATCACTTTGGGGGTATGAAAGGGTGGCAGTCCATGTGCATGGAATCACACAACTAAAAATACACTAGTACAGAAAATTCTTGAGGCCAAGGGAACATACCTGGTAGTGTCATACAGAGAATCAAAATAATCTTTTTTGCTTGTTGTTTTTTTGTTAGTCTCTGTTTGACCCTGAAGAAATCATTTTAATACCAAAAAAAGATATAAATATCTGTGGAAATAAAAGTGTATATAAAACTTAGTCTTTTTTACAGCTGTCTCCAGCCAATACAATTGCAAGTACAATTCAGCATTTCAGTACCTTGATCATTAAGACATTGTTTTAAACACTATCAAGCCTGTATCCAGATCTCAAATTATGCATTAAGTACAGCAAATATTTAACATTTTCTTTACACACTTTTGAGCAAACCTGTCCTAAGATATGCCCAAACAAAGCAATGCAGAAACCAGTATAACAGGCTGCCAATTATACCTCCAGTTAGGCAATGCTGAACATAAATTCCAAAGTTTCTTCTTAGAAGGGGTAATATGGTCCCATACAATTTTAAGCCTCTTAATAACACACATACAGCTAAGCCATCAGCCCCTTCTAACTTATTTACTGACAAAGGAATTGGGTCTTGTGCAGCTGCCATCATGTTAAGTTCATAATAATAATATTTTTTTAAACCTAACCATAAAGAACTGGAAATTAAAATAGCATATATATTTTTGGTAAATTTGAAACATTATATCTGAAAATTAATCTGAGCATGTCCTGTTAAGCTACTCATAAACCTCCAAAAATCATTTTCTATTTCCTTGGGCCACTTTGTGAAATCTGCAAATTATTATCTAACATAATTGTAATTTCAATCAAATTGATTCGGTATCTACTAACCATTTCATGTGTCACAGCAGTGCCCTAATACAGCATACTACTGCTTACAGCATTCCTTTTTAAATCAGAGGAAGCCCCACTGCAGTGACCCTATATAGCCTATTACAGCACCATGGAGGGCTTTCCCATTGGCCTAGTTGCATTTTGTCAAAAACATTTAGGGGGAGCAGTCAATGACAAGTAGCCATGTGCTCTTCGCTGAAAACGCCTGTGAGAAATTCAGAAAATCACGGCCGAGTTAATTAAGTCTGCCAAACATTCACATTCATCCATTACTTCCAATGATAGAGATCGCATTCGCAGTAAGTGCCAGTGAGTACTGCTGACAGGAGGTGTTGAAAGTCTGTGCAAGCATATGCAGAATGATGAATGTTTTCAGCTGATTGTGTGTGTGTGTGTGTGTGTGTGTGTGTGTGTGTGTGTGTGTGTGTGTGTGTGTGTGTGTGTGTGTGTGTGTGTGTGTGTGGAGCACATTAGGCACCAGGGAAATTTAATTATTATTCTAGAGTCTGTTAAAAAGTTAACAGAGCAACATTCTGACAGCACAAACTAGGTATAGGAGCAACTGAAGATGTCAGAGATTTGAAAAGTCACTTAAAAAGTTACTTAAACAACAGGTCTTTTTGCTTGAAAGACATAAAATATAGGTGGGGTGGGTTACACTAGACATCAGAGCACTCATGAAACAAGTCAGTTAAGAACAGGGGAAAGATTTGAACACCATGAACACCATACCTTTGGACAGAAAGCAGCTAATTAATAAGGCAGAGCTGTAGTCTTGTGTGCAAACACTAGACACTAGGACAGATATGTTTTCTTTGTGGTTTATACAGTGGTACAGTTCATGTTTGAATGAACATCACATTCCCTACTTTGTGCCAGCAATGTACTCCTGAGGAGGGTAAAGCACTGCATAATGAGTCTCTCTCTCTCACTCTTTCTCTCTCTCACCACAATATTTTATTTCTTTGCTGCCAAAAATTCTACATCCCTGCTTCAAGTATTTGTCAGACTATTGCCTTTGTGGAAGTAAAATAGTTCCAAGATCACTGGGTTCCTAATGTGATGGAAAGAAGGCACTGATCCCTCCTAAAAAGACTATAAAGCACTGAATAAAGGGACACTATGTTCAGTGTTCTCTAGAAGAGTATGATTTGTAATCCAGTGATCTTCCCCATGGCAAGTTTCAGGACTTTTTTCTGTTTGAGGTACATCAAAAAGTAGGTATTATATTCCATAACTGCATAATCAATGCTGAGTATGATGAAAAAATGATCTCATTATATGTGGATGATTTTGCCTGTTAGTTGGGCGTTCTGGCTACAGGACAGGGTTTTAACAATACAAATTCCAAAGTCTTCTCATTCTGACCCATGGTGTTTTTCACATTGTATCATGGAGTCAGCAGATGTTTACTGAATGATAATGTTCCACTTTGTAGAATTTAATGTGAGGCCATATTTAGTACATCAGGTATTTATGAATATGACTTCTCTCCAAAACTTTGGAATTAGAGATGGACTTCATAATAACTCCCTGTTTACATTACTCTGCACTCTTGGTTAGTCATAGGTCTTGGTTCAAGTTCTGGAGACCAGAAAAGTAAATGCTCCAAAGGTCACATCACTGAGCTTTGTGGTATGCCACTGGTCACTGGCATCCTTTGTGAAAAGGAAGTGGCCAAAGGCATAATACAGGTGGTCTTCAATTCATGAACCTCTTGGTTGATAGTAGCAATTTTTTCTTCTCCTGTGCACCTAGGCATGGTCTTGCGAAGTAGTGCACATTGTGACTAGTGGATCTTTGTGTACTTGGGTCAGCTGTTAGGGTAGTTTTGTTGTCATTGTGATATTACTTCAGTATTTGGAAGCACATGCCGTTGTTGGCAGTATTCCTGCACTTTCCAATGTCTGCTGCATTGCCATTCAGACTGTGTAGCAAAAGAGCCACAGTGATCCTTCCCCCACACCACTGCAAGAGGATCTTTTCCACAGATCACTTAGTAATAAATGCACAAGCACCACATTATGCCCTTCCCCAAACCCTGTGTTTTTCCCTTTATTATTTTTTTGCACTTATCTGAAGGCATTCTATCACTCTTACAGCCTTACACAATCACTTACATGTGTAATGTTACTTATTCCTATATCCCTTGCAAAAACAGTAGGTGTGTTGCATAACAGACCTCAAAAGTGCTTTCAAGTGCACACTTCAGCAGTCCACAAATATTTTTTCTTTAAAATATAGAATGAATTTTATCAACTGTAATTTACCCCAAAACGATTGTAGTGATTTGGTCAAATAAGCATTTGATCAAACCACATATAACAGTCAGTAAACCAGAGAATGCCACATCTTCTAATACAATCAATACTTCTTTGGGTATTGGTATATCTAACATGTAGCAATACCATCAGCACTGCAGACATACACAGTAATAACATTATCTCTCCCTATTGTGATCACTGTATGCTAAAGAACAAAATTCCATGCTTATAACATGTTATGTCTAAGTCTTACCACAATATGTCATGTCAGCTGACTCACTGCATGTTCCCATTCCAACACCTTAGGATTGTTTGTGTGTACCTACACAATCATGTTTGTCCAGTGACATCAGCATGTCACAGTTGTCCTGCAAGTACACATCTGCACACCACTACTGTGGCATCCATTACACAACTGCATGAGTGTTTGCTCACAACAGTTATGTATGATGTCCTCCGCATGCAGCTGCCTAATCATCTTTCCACAACAGAATCCTATGGAATTACTGCTATACAGCTATCAATTTTCCATTCAATGACAGCAGTGTCCATCTGTAGTAACAGCTGTTACTGTGATGTAACAACAGCTTATAATAATGGCATAATATGTCATACATATACATAAGCAAATTGATATTTCTGTGCATTATTGATGCAATCAGCAGGTCAACACATTTTGACAAAGCTGTTAATACTGTCAAAGTGACATCATGTACTACACCATACTGTCTCTTGTTCTACAGAATTCTGATATAACATTCTGGAGCACCTACAGGTATAGCAATGGGTGTAAATGCCATAGTAGCTGGTAATGATTCACACAAAACTCCCAAAACATGGGCAGCTGTGGACACAAATGCTTTGACACAAGGAAACAGTGCTTGGTCAGCAAGCCCATCTATGATCATCACATCAAGGATAACTAGAATAAAATTCCTAAATTAATAGTAGAATTTGCAGGTTTCCAGTCACAGCTACAATGCCTCAAGCCTGATGCCACATTGACTATTTTCTCCTTTAGGCCCCAGGTTGTGCAATTCTCCACTGCAGCTGTTCAGTAGTGTGAGAGGTTGCAGGTATGTTGTGTTCCACCTCGTGTGACTGCACACTGACTGTCAGTTCTACTTATCAAGCAAACATATTAAGTTCATGCGCATCTATTACCGTTTTCTCCAGTTGTTTCTTGGTTCCTTACTTCTTATCTGTTACCAGAATAAACAAGATCAACAAGTTATTTCCTGATGTTGGTTACCAATAACAGGTTAATGTGATATGATTTTTTTTTTATTTTCACATATTTTGCTATGATGATAGCAACTCATGCAGTCACTAGTGTTATCTCATACAAGCAATGTTGAGTAGTAATATTGGTTTCTTAAGCTAATTGTCGTGTTAAATATTTTTATGAAATCATTTCCTACTGTCAACATTTGCATGACTATTACGCATATCTGGGAGGGCTACATCTTTGTAGAATGCTAGCTATCACATCATTTATATGGGTTACTTCATCATTTAGAGTTATTCAATGTGTTGTTGGGTATTACATCGCTTTCAATGGGTAACATGTATCTGTTGCTCCCTTCCCTCTCCCAGTTATGAAAAAGAAAAAAACAATACTGCTAGAAAGTCCTGTTACTGCCAGAAGATAAATGCATTACAACACAGGAGAGAACCATACACTTGGAAGACAAAGAGTAAAATAACAGTGGAAGAATTAGAACAGGGTTTGATATGGCTTCTGTGATGTTTTCTCAACTCTGTTTCAATGCTCTTGGATGCCTTCCTGCAGTCAAATTATATTGCTGGTAAGCATCTTTTTTCATGTAGAATGTCCTTTAATATGAATCTCTAGTGTGGTGCAGTGCAAACACATTAAGAACATGAGTAGCAGTTTGAACAACTGTTGGCATTGCTTGGCACAACAGGAAGACATTATTAAAAGAAAGTACTATGGCAATATTGCCCTCAAAGTGAAAATGAAAATATCACATAAAAGTACTGTTTCCAAAGCAGCAGCACACCATCTGTATTTATTGCTTTCTTTGCATTGCCTGCACCATTGCTTAACTTTCTTGAGAAGCATTTGTCACACTGAAGGGACATAATTACCACTCCTTTCATACTACTATTAGTATGTACAATGCTCATGTAGGCCAATGCATACCATTTAGAACACTACCAGTGTATGTCATTCCCTATCCTCATGTCAAATTCAGTTACAGTGTCAGTTTCCACATGTCTATTGTTTTATCATCAAATGGAGTACAGGCAGCAGACTGGTCACTGACGACATGCATCCACACAGACTTAGCATCTAGGAACACAAAGGGAAATTCAGCTTAACTTTTGCACTTCCAAGGTTAAAGCTACACAAAATGTTATGGAGATGGAAGGGGGCCCACTGGAACAACTAACCCACTCCACAAATATGGACACATTAAGTGATTCAGCAACATCTGATACTGACAGCATCCAGGACTCTGACGAGGAGTGGATGTCCAGCACAAGTAAAAGGAAATCACAGGAATCTTCAGATATGTCTCAGTAAGTATTGCACCTGAGGTGCTAAACTCAGTAAAAAATGCATGGCTGGAGTAATAAATTACTCTTCATATTTTGTCTGCATTGTAGACCACAAAGACTGCATGTTATCCAAACACAGAGCACATAACTTGGCATTGTTACAGTCAACGGTGCAACCTAGCTGTTTGGCAGCCTTTACATGAGTTATGTGTGCAATTCCTTCCTGCCACAGGATTTCTGTATGCTTGTAATTAATCCATCTTCCAATGTTGCATCCTTATCTTACTGTCACAGTTAATTTATGAATGGGAATTACAAGCAAATGCATTTTTTTCCTAAGCTAACTTTTTAAATGAAAAACTGTTCTATGCTATCTAAATGTTACACTGGCATCTCTCACTAGTCACACTTGACTGCAAACAAACATATTCCTTGTAAAGTCCTCAAGGTACAAGCAATGGTCTTATCAGTTGGCAAGAGAAGTATGATCAGGCACTGACAAGCACTAACAGCTGTCACTATTATGAAAATAGTGAAGTCACTGTTGCCATGCAGAGTGTTACTGTGCTAATAGTTATCCCCTCTCTCTGTCTCATCCCACACTGCTGGTATGTGAAACTGCTGGATGCTAAGACCATGGCACAGCAGAGAACATTTCTTGTATTTTAGACTGCACTGGTTGTGATACTTGGAGCATGCCTAACCTGCCTGAGGAGCGTGTGTTGACATATATCATCTCTCTGGTACATGTGCAATCCTTCAAGTGTGTGAAAAGGGCTACAACCACTGTTTCAGCACACAGCTGCAAGGGGGAGTAATATGCCCACTGGAAATATACTGCTATGCTGCTTTGTATTTCAGTGGTTTATGCTTTAACTGTTCACTGCACATAGTTGCAACTGTGAAGCTTTCCCACATCAGTCAATGCACTTGAATTGCTATTTAATACCTGCTTTGGATGAAGATTGGACTAAACACAAGGAAAATCTTCTTTCAAAGATCTGTTATCATGCATTAGCACTAGCATTAGCACTAGCCTACCCTGTCTCAATTCTTGTAAACCGCTCTGTACAAGAAACTTACGTACCCTAACTATGGAAAGTGTCACATATAATTCCCCTTCACAAAGGCAGAAACTCCTATGAACTATCAAACTACCGGCCAATTGCTATCTTGTTCCCCCTTTTTCAAGCTTCTGGAGAAATGTATTCACACCCAGGTAATGCACTTCTTATCCTCACATAACCTCCTCTCCCCCACACAGCATGGTTTCCCCCCAAACCTTAGCACCACCACTGCTCTACTCTTCTTTACCAATCAGATTAACCATCTAAGAAACAACAACAAATTCATCTCAGCCATATTCCTAGCTCTATCAAAAGCATTTGATATGGTCTCCCATAACCTACTCTTAGACACTCTGTCAAACTTATCCTTCCCCCCTCTACTACTTCATGGTTTAGAAGCTATCTCTCTGACAGAAAACAGTCCGTTAAATGGCAAAGTACACTATCACCTGTATTACCAACTATTATAGGCATCCCACAAGGATCAATACTGGGTCCTCTATTATTCACCATTTTCACTAACAAACTACATACTTCCACCCTGCATGCATCACTTATACAGTACACAGACGACTCCACCCTAATCTGCTCAGCCCCATCCATAACCACTCTTCAAAAGCTTACCCAAGAATCCTTCTGCTCCGTGGAACAATGGATCACCGATATCCAACTCATTCTAAATCCCAACAAGACCAAATTACTCCTTTTTATCCCCAATAAATCCAAATCCACACCTCCTACCTTCACTACCATCTCCAAAAACAGGATCACAGTCTCCCCCTCCCCTCCCCTCACACTAAGCTGCTCGGGGCTGAAATAGATAACAATCTAAACTTTAATGTCCATATCTCACAAACCATCACAAAAGTACATAAGAAACTAGGAACCCTATACAAACACAAACAGTTCCTATCGGATGAAGCTGGAATCTCCTTAGCCCAAACCCACCTTTTGTCTACCCTAATGTATGCATCACCAATCCTAATTCATATCAGGAAAACAGACCTAAACAAACTAGAGTCATGTTACAATAAAAATGCAAATTCTCTAACAACTCCACTTTTAGAAGTCATCACTGTCTTGCCCTGAAGCAACTACAGTGGTTAGAACTCCCTCAGCGAATTAGCTATCACCAACTAGTCCTCACCTTCAACATAATAAGGAACCCTCAGAAAACTCCAGCCCTAAACCAACCTCTAAACCAATATTCTGCAAATCACCCTCTACACTCATCCAATAAACCCTGCCCTGCATAACCAAAGCCAATAACACTGCAGGGAAAAGTCTGTTCTCCCACACCATTGCTAGGGAATGGAATAACCTCCCCCAAAGTATCTCTTCTGCACCATCCATTTCACTTTTCAAGACATCACTAAAGTCACAACTATTGCAATCATGGCTCTGTCCCTGTATCACATAAAATCTTTTCTGCTCTCCTCCTAACTTGTCACACCTCATCTCCTCTGCTTACCTCAGCTATTCTGTACTCCCTATCAGGAACTACTACCCTACAAACTATTTCTCACACTATGACATATCTCCTGAATAGCATTACTTTCCAGATTCAATTCCTTCATTTTTATGCTTTGTACTACCAATAGGGAATTTAAACTTTTGCTATCTATATACCATGCTTGCTCAAATCAAACTAAGGCACAAAAATCTCCTTGATTGTATATATGCCACTGTATAGAAAATTTCTATTCATTCATGGATTATGTGTTGTCATATAAAGACATGGAGCTCTGATTGTATATATGCCTCTGTACAGAAATTTTTTTTGTCATTTGTTGTATATGTACTGTTATGTTATGGAGCTTTGCTCCACAGGCCTCCGCTGTAAATGGACCTTGTTCCAGTTGGACTTTCCCGGTAAACAAATGTAAAATAAAAAATAAAACTAAAAAAAATTACGCCTACTGGAAATGCATGTTGTTCATCTGAATACATCACAAAGTTTGGCTCAAAGAAGAAAGGCATTTATAGTAGTGGTCATTCTGGTGAAATACAGAAATGCTTCTATTAATATACATAATTCTACCTTCTTGGAAATGACATTTGGAATATTGATATGTCTGCCTTTATTCTAAGTATTGAGGATCAAAGCTTAACTGCCATGGAACTGGAGGATCTGAAAAGATTTTGTCCTCTTTCTTCATGTGCATGACAGCCACTGCAAGTATAACTCTTGACTGTAACCTGTGAAATGTGGACATACCTCCATGTACACGATCCTCAGGTGAAACCCTGGTTCAATGTTCGGCATATAGCCGAATGAAACCACTATATCTAATGCATGAATTCCAATTTTTCTTTTGGTTTAAGCAAGGTCCTGGTATTGTGCTTTCTAGATGAGACTGTCACAGAAGTGGTCTTTTCAGGTTGGTACTGCACATGCTGTTGTTTGATAGGCTGTGCTACAATTGCAGGAAGGTCTTTACCAGGGAACACACATCTGTCCTGACATAATCAGTTGGTATAATGATTAAGGTCTTTGCCTCCCATATACAAAGTACAAGGTTTGATCCTGACCTCTGACCAATGCCTGTTTGGAGCTTGCATGTTCTCCACGTGTCTCTGTGGGGTTCCTCCCACTTCTGAAAAACATACTGAGTGTTTCAGTCTCAGACTCACCTAAGAATGGAGCTGTGGGCAGCAGCACAGACTCTAGATCATGTCCTAAAGGGGGAAGAGTTGTATAGACCAACGACTTTCAGCATCTACTTCGGTGCACAGTATCCTCAAGCTAGGAGAACATGGATCACAGACTGTGCACCATGACAGGGCTCTAGGTGATCTGGTCACATTGACTAATGTCGACAAAATGGGCATGGGTAGTTGCCAGTGATAAGTGGGCCCATCTAACTATGACATAAACCAAGGACCCATGTTAACAGTGGAAAGGGTGTCTGTGTCCCTATTGCCCAGTGTGTGCCAACCCTGAAGCCCACCAGCCCTGAGTCAATAAGCTACTGGCCAGTGTCCATTTGCCCAGCTTGGGTTACATGGAACAGCTCTGCTGAGTGAAAGCTGAGTGTAAAAACCAATCAACCTGCTAATCATGAGCTAAGAATTGTCACACTCACTGTAGGTTAACTAACAGGACAAGTCTTGGAAGTGGATGACATTATTATTAGAAGAAGGCTGGGCATTCTGTATCTAGGAGACAAGGTAGAAGAGCAGGGCAGCAAAGCCACTTGGCTCAGGATACAGAGTTTACTATTCAGGAGCAAGACAGGCTAGAAATGGTGTGGGAATTGTGGTAAGAGAGGCATCAGAAGACAGTGAGGGATGTCATCAGAATTTGTGACATACTCCTGGCAATCAGACTCCAGTGTAATGATAGCTGATATAATGATTGGGCTGTGCAGTGGTGCAGCAGTTAACATTGTCACCTCACAGTAAGAGGTTCTCCGGTTCAGTTCTCGGCCGTGGTGCCTTCTGTGCAGAGTCTGCATGTCCTCCCTGCATTTGCACGGGTTTCCTCCTACATTCCAAAGACATGCATCTGGAACATTTCTCCTTGGGCCTCTTCTGAAAATAGGCTGTCTTAGTCAGACCTTCCCTGTCAACAAATGTTAAATAAATAAAGCAGTATTCCTAATCCTCAGCCTATGCCTCACAGTAGTGTTGTGTTAGTGAGGAGAAGAGTACATAAAGGCAGCAGTTGCAGGATCTACTAGATAAAGCAGGAGAACAGGAAGCAATGTTGCTAATGGGTGACTTGAATGCACATATTGGGACAGACAGAAAAGGATATGAGGACTACATTAGTCCACATGGGTGGAACAACAGGAATAAAGGAAGAAATGCCATTCTAGATCTCAGTCTGGCAAATGGTTTGATAGTAAACACATGGTTCAGAGAGAGAGAGTCACAAGATCACATACAGAAGTGGCCAACATGCAACTCAGCTAGACTTCCTCCTACTAAGGAAATGGCACTGGGTAGAATAAGTGATTGCAAAATCATCCCAAGGGAAAGAGTTGGTCCACAGCATAAACCACTGGTTGGCACAATCAGCTGTAAGTAGTGGTCAGAGAAGGCTCTAAGGTCAACAAAGACCAGGCTGAAGACCTGGAAGTTGACTTGAGAGAAAGCACAATAGTTCAAGGAATTACTCAGAGCTCTAGCACCTCCAGAAGAGGAAGAAATAGGTGGAGTTGAAGAGGAATGGCACTGCCTCAAAACAGCATGGTAAGGGCTATAGAACAAATATGTTGTTGAAGCAGGTATGGAAATAAGGTGCATAAGGAAAGCTAGTGGTGGAATGCAGAAGTCCAGGAAGCCATCAAAATAAAGGAGGAGTACAGTAAAAGATGTGAAACATAAAAGATAGATCAGGCTAGGAAGGAATACTTTCTGGCTAACAAGGAGGCAAGGGGGAAGTTGTAATAGCAAATAACAAGGCATCGGGCACACTCTACCAGCTTCTGGAAAGTGACTCAGTGGATGGCACATAAACTATCAGGTTGCAAGGCAAAGACAGAAAGATAAAGAAGATAGACACTCTTCATAAGGGATGCCAGCAGCAACCTGCTCACCTGTCTACAGGACATCAAAGGTAGATTGAAGGAGTACTTCCAGCAGCTTCTGAATGAAGAAACCCCCACAGAAGCTGTACTGCTCCAGACACAGCCTACGGTGAAAGAAAAGCAGGAGCCCACCCTAGAAGAAGTTAGAACAGCACTAAGGAAAATGAAGTCAGGGGAGGCAGTAGGCTTAGATGAGGTCACAACAGATGTGATCATGATGTTGGATGAAATGGGGATAAATGGCTTGAGGGTACTCATAGCGTTATGGAGAGAAAGATGTATCTCAGATGACTCGAGAATAAGCATAATAGTGCCAGCATTCAAGAACAAAGGGGAGATTTACAAACTATGGGTAGTATATTGGTATCAAACTCCTATAACATTGCATGAAAGTTCTGGAGAGGGTGATTGATAGATAAATAAATACACAGTAGTACAAAGTAAGATGGAAGATGAGAAGTTTAGATTCAGATCATGATGCAGCACAACTGACCTAACATTTGAAGTGAGACAGATACTTGAGAAGAAGCTAGAGATGAAGAAGGAGTCCAACTGGGTATTCCCAGACTTGGAGAAAGCATATGACAAGGTCTCAAGAAAGCTTATTTGGGCAGTCCTGCAGTGAGTGGTCTGAACTCTCAGAAAAATTGGTAGAATTAGTGCAAGCTATGTACAAGGACTCAATGACTCAAGTATTAACAGTGTTCTTTCTTACTGAGGGGGGCCCAGTGGGAGTGGGTGTACATCAGGGTTCATCTCTGAGCCCACTGCTGCTTATACTGGTGTTGAACCACATCAGCAAACAGGTCAGTGGGAACAGGTCAACAAAGGTTTTGTATGCAGACAATGTGGCATTACAGGCAGTCTTCAAGCAAGAACTTCAGCAAATGGTAGAGGAATGGAATGGAAAACTGAAGGCACATGGGATGAAACTTAGTACAGATAAGAATTATAATGGTAACAAATGAGAGAAATCAGAAAACAAAAATTGAGACAGAAGAGTGGAACAAGTTAACAGCTTTAAATATCTGGGAGGGATGGCTGAAGAGAAGGGAAGTCTTAATGAGGAGGTCAAGGCTAGAATCAGAGGGGTTGCAGTTAACTAGCACAGAGTGGCACAGGTAGTGTGTCACAAAAAGAATGCCAAAGAAGCTGAAAAGCAGGTTGTACAAAAAGGTGGCGTAACTAGTGCTACAGTCTGGTATAGAACCCTGGGACTAAATGTAGAGCAGTTGAGGAAGCTAGAGCTGATGGAGATTAAATGCCTGATAAGGGTGGTAGGATTCACACTGTGGGACAAATGAAGACGAAGTAGCTCCAATTGCAGAATAGATCAAAGAGGACAGATTACGGTGGTTCGGGCACATGTGCAAGAAAGCAGAAGATAATCTGGTGAAGATTTGGGACAGATGGGAAGAAGGTTAGTGGAAATGAGGGCACTCAGAAAAGAGGTAGACAGATTGTGTGGCAGAAGACCTGTGCCAGTCAAGCATGAGTGTCAAAGAAGGTAGCAGAGTGGCACTGAATAGAGAGATGGCATCAAGTGACAACACCCCAACCGCATATGGAAAATTGGGAAAGGGGGGTTGATGAGTATGGCGATGGTGACACATCTGTCTTTACATTACCCTGCTCACACTAAGCATGCTCCTCAGTGTCCCAGTCCTCAAGCATTTCATTACTACTTACATGCATTTCCATAGTACTCTAACAACTTTTGTCATTTGTGGCCTTAAGTCATCCACATTGGTTACTGCAAGAGCTTTTATGACACTGATACTAAATGCTTCTTTCATCCTTACAGGTCAAGTGATTAGAATTCTGAAGTAGTCCTACACTTACACTTTGCTCTGTCTGAACTCATATGTATAAAGAAGATAAGTAAATAGCATGCATGTGAGGTTCTACTACACTGGATACTGCCTGACAACTATTTGTACCGGAGTGCAACTTCAAGCCTGGGTGATGTCAAGAAAACAACTAGTTTTCCTTGATGAACCATGTGTGTAACATCACCATAGTGAGGTTTACATACAAGGCAGCTACGGAGACCTTAGAGAATGCACATAGATGGAGAGGTCTGTCCACCATAATCATATTATGCTGGAAGGCATGACAATAGTAGTCACCCTCCACAAAAAAAGTAGCTTTTATAAACTTTTAAAAAGTCATGTTAGGCTATACCAAATATGCTTTTTCATTTGTAAAGTTAGATGTTACAATAAGCTTGGTCACCCACTGCATAATTCCTTCCAGCTTGTGGACAGATTTGTTGGGTTTTGGAAGTTTCACTCCACACAGTTACTGTCAGTCAGTACTCTTCCTCTTGAGGGGCTGTAAGACCCATAAGATAGAAGGAGTGGGTAAGTCACAATTCTCCCTTCTATGTGACCTGCCTTAGATTTCACTTAATGATCCATCAGCTGCTTTGGAGTAATTTCATAAAGTACTACATTATTTTGCACCAAAGATGGTTTGCTTCTTTATGATAACATGCAGGTAAGTTTAAGAGCATTTCATCTAAGCTTCAACTATTTGTATTGCATTTACTGCACCCTTTAAGGTCCAAGTTCTGCATAACAGTGTACACTATCTACACAGGTGCAGGTCTGTCAAGTGTTCTCTACAGGTTATACTTGCAATGCAGTGCAGCCAGCTACAACAGTGGAAAGGACCACTGCAGAATAAGAGGAGACTACTTGTAGTGGGATTGCATCTTATCTCAGTAACAGTGATGGACAGCCAGTAATCAAAATAGTGAAAGCACCTCCAACATGATGTCAAGTAGTTTTCCATGCAATTGGAATTGTACTTACTTACTATATCAAGCTAATGATTTGCCATTGCAAATGTGCCTGCCATGCTTGGGTCAGGGAGGAGAAATAACCTTCAACCACAAAATTAACCACTTAAGAAATCCTGAAACACATAACTTCACCAGATAGTAAGTGCTGCCTTCTCAATAACCAGCAAAGGAGACAGACTTGAGTGTTTCTTCCATACAGTTAATACCCATCATCACTGATATGTCTATATATGACAATGTAGGGCATCACTGAAGGGGAGTATGAATTGCAAAGTCTAGGACTCGTGGAGGCCATAATGCCTAACAAAGTGTTTTTTTTTTCTTTGATGGATTACAATTAAATCATTATGACTTTCTTTCAAGCTTGTGAGAGATCTCCTACATACAAGGATGCAATGCAGCATCATCACACTTCAAACTCACATCAAACTTCAAGAAATATATCAAGTCTATCAGTATTTACATGGACCAAGACATCACACAACAATAAAACAAACACATGTAGCTCAGACCAAACACAGACCTACATTTATTGAGTGTCTTGAAGTAGCATAGCTAAAGCAGAGACCTCCACAATGTAACATAAAAGGTACCCTCAGCAACTGCACACACAACACAGGTAGTACCTGCCATGAAACATACATCCATGAGTCACACCAATACAGTTAAAAAGCACATATGGCAAGCTACCATAGACTCTGATATCTTAGTCATGATATGCTTCAGTGTGAAACACACCAATGCACCACTCCCCAAGATGTGGCGACAGAAAGTCACAGTCATTTGCTGATCTTTCACCAGTTTTTACCACAACGTGTAAACACTCCAGTCCTCGCACCATAACTTCTCATATGATGGAACTAGTACAAGTGAGTAGAAATGACATGAAATGATCTCCCCAAGGACATGATGGAGCTCACAATGTGTGTCTGTTTGAGACTGGCATGAGCCTAGCCTTTTGCCGTATTCCACTGTCACAAAGAATGATGCCACAATATTACCAGCTTAGCTTCTGGTGTCATTCAAAGGGAGTACAGCCAAGGAGAAAATGTCCTAACTGCTTTGCCAGAGAAGGCCTACACAGACTCCCCAGCCCAAAGGCTTGCATATATATTGGATAAGCGTTGTCCACTCCACACAGTGCTATTTTAGGCAATGTCAGTCTTCTAAAGCCTACATCATAATGGAACAAAATCTGGTAATATTAAGGTACTTCTACTTAATACTAGGAGCCTTAACATAAAAAGGTTCCACCTCCTGCAAGGATTCCTTACCCTGGAGAACACTGAAATATTCAGAGATCTGGTTCAAGACCTTCCGTGTCCAGCTAACAAAACTTTATCACTACAGAAGCCCCCTTCACGTCCCTCTTGGCCCATACTGCCTAACTAGTATGGAGTCCCTATGTATTAAACCAAACTTCATTTTCCTAGCAGACTTCAACTACCTCTCCCTCCATAAACAGTAACAATCATATTGTGCATTGGTTTACACCACCAGGTGGCTAGCTGTGGCATGGTAGTTCTTCCACACCACACACTCACAGCTATGGCAATTTGGAATGTTGAATCCACCTACTGTACATTTCTGGAATGTTGGAGGAAACTGAAGCACCCAGAGGAAATCTATGCATATACAGGGAAGACATGCACACTCTGCACAGATGGCACCCCAGCTGAAAATTGAACTAGGGAACATCCTGCTGTGAGGCAATGGTATCTGCTGTGCTACTGACCCAGCTAAATTCAAGAGCCCATTTCCAAGTCTATTATGCCACTGCTTATGTGGAATCTGTCACTGCCAAATTCTAAGCACATGTTAGAAGCTGCTCATGCATCCATCCGCCTCAGAATTAAAACAATGCCAAAATATTTACTTCCCTGGGCCCCTGTCTAGCAGGGCGATTGACATGATCCCCGGAGTGAATTTCCTATCTCCCATCCAATCGTCAAGGTTTCTTTTGAAGAGGGCTAAGGAGGTGCTCTGCTTGACATGTATGGGTAGTCTTTTCCAGAGTATGGGGAGTCTCTGGGTCAGGAACCTTTCCCTCCACCATGTTTTGTTCATTGTGATGACAAGGTTTAGATCCCCTGGCTCTGAGGGATTGGGATTTCTTTAAGTGGAGCATGTCCAACAGCTCAGGGTTTGACATGGCCTTGTATGTTAAGCAGCTACAGTTATCCCACTCCACAAGGGGGGATCCACCTTGGTCCCGGGAACTACTGCCCCATTAGTCTGACGAGCCTGATCTGCAAGGCCATGGAATGTATTATCATGGAACTTATAAACAAAGACATTGGCAACCTTAAAACACTGGACCCCACCCAGTTTGGGTTTGTGAAGGGCCGATCTTGTCTCCTGAACCTGACCAACTTCTTCAAATCAGTCTCTAGAGCCGTGGAAGAGGGTAAGGCAGTCCACACAGCCTATCTGAACCTTGCTAAGGCTTTTGACACCATCCCCCACTCTGTAATCATAGATAAACTTACTAAGCTGGGCATTAATCCCTACGTCGCTCGATGGGTTGCAAACTGGATTGCTGACAGAACCCACACTGTAAAAGTAGCTGACTCCAAATCCAGCTCAAGACAATAGACAAGTGGAGTACCTCAGGGTTCATTCCTAGGACCTCTCTTGTTTGGCATCTACTTCTCTGAAGTACAGGCCAACACTAAGGGACTTTGGCTAACGAAGTCCGCAGATGACTGCAAACTGGGAGCCATTATTGAATACCCAAATGATGTTGATACTCTACAAAAGGGCCTTACAGAAACAGATGCTTGGTGCCAGAGCCATGAGCTCAAGCTCAATGCCAAGAAATGTATAGTTATCCCCTTTGGGAAAAAACATGTACCCATGAATTACCACATAGGTGGCAGTACACTAAACACCGAAAGTCTGATAAGAGACTTAGGGACACAGGTGGACAGTGGTCTCACCTTCAATAACCACATTGCCACAACAGTCAGGAAATCCTTCCATGTGGCACACCTCATCACTAAGGGCTTTTCATCCAGAAGAAAGGAGGTCATTATCCCACTGTACTCATCCATCATTAGACCCATTATACAATACAACGCCCCATTTGGTATGTACCTCTCAAGACATCTGCAACAACTGGAAAGGCTGTAGAAATACCTCACTAAAAGAATCACGGGCCTAAAGCAGATGCCCTATGCTGACCTCCTTAAAAAACTCCAGCTATACTCTGTCGCATATCATCTACTCCGAGGCAAACTCTGCTTAACATACAAGGCCATGTCAAACCCAGAGCTGTTGGACATGCTACACTTAAAGAAATTCCAATCCTTCAGAGCCACACGCTCCAGGGATCTAAATGTCATGACAATAAACAAAACATGCTGGAGGGATAGGTTCCTGACCCAGAGACTTCCCAGACTCTGGAATAGACTACCCATACATGTCAAGCAGAGCGCCTAATTGGCCCTCTTCAAAAGGTACCTTGATGATTGGATGGGAGAAAGGAAATTCACCTCAGGGATCATGTCAGTCGCCCTGCTAGACAGCGGTCCAGGGAAGTAAATAGTGTGGGAAGAAATAGCCAGGGAATTGTTATGGCTAGGCTTCTATAGGCCCTAGAGCCAATAGCCTAGTACCAACCTATGAACCTATGAACCTAAGACTTCTTTATAGTGGTTCTGCTTTGCTAAAGTAAAGCTGGTCTGAATTCATCTAACCAAGGTCATTTAGGAAGAAGCACCTAATTAATCTTACTGTCCCTCCCCTCTCCCCAATATACTCAAAGGCCTTCACTGACAAACTAAAAAAACAGACTTCAGAAGGTGCAGCTACAAATCTCAGCCCTCCCAGCCAGTTCTGGGCAATTAACTGTGACCCTGAAATCTCTAGCCAACTGTAATGAAATCCTTGATTAATTGTACTGATCACTAAGCTGTTTTTCACGAGTGGCTTCTCAAGTCCATTTTAACTATGTAATAAAAACAGCAAACTGTCTGATATACTTAGTGCCATAGGAAATTCAGTGAGGAAGGTGATTTTTTAAACACAACACTTAAAAATGCCTCATATAAATCCAAAAGGGAACACCATTTTGATTGTAACTAAGGCATAAGATGAAAGATGAATTAAACAGTGAGAATTTTGCTTGGTTGGTAAATGGAGGATGCTATGAAGACTATGCAAGGAATCCATTAAGAAGATGCATGCATGACAATAAATTTGCATGACATATTAACAAATGGTACTACTGCCAGCCAAGAGTTTTCAGTGCCAGTGACATTTATTGAAGGGCTTCCCCTTTGCTAAAATAAGGCATGTAAAATGACAAAGTTTAAAAAGCATAGTCCAGTGATCATAGGCAATATTTAGCCAAAGAAGATTTCTGTGCCTGGCTCTTATCACTTTAAAACACGCTGTTTAAGTATTGCTAAACACACTGACAGATCAGTGTATACCTCCCAACAAAACAGAGTGTTTTCTTGATGGCATGTCTTCTATTACATTTGTAGGTGGTGAAAGGTCTCATTAAGTGGTCAACACTGTCACAGTATGTGTTACTGAACGTCTAAGGATGAATTTCTTCACTGTTTTAATTACCTGAAATATTACATCTTAAGTGGGATGTAATCATCCTACAGTTACTGTCCCCCTACAGTTATTGTCCCATTTTATCTATATTCATATAGAAATGTAGAAAATTATTTACTAGAGCGGGGGCAACCTGATTATTCATCACTATTTATGGGCTGAGTGGCTTTGCTCTTCACAGCAGGACCATCACTTTTTTTTTTTTAAAACAAGTTTATTGTTTTTAACATACAAAATAAATATCATAACAATCTTATACAAGCAATTAAAATGTTATAACATTTAATAAAATAACCAAAGTATTTACAGAGACATCCACTACAAATCAAATCAATTGATTAAACTGTAATGTCTTACTATTGAAACTAAGATTTTTTTAACAGGTTTTGTAAAGTATCCCATGTAATATAGTAAGACGTTTTTCTAGTAGTTCTTGATTTTATTGTCATCAATTCCATATGACACACTTCAGTCATAACATTTTTAAATTCATTAAATGAAGGAGGAGTATCTGAAATCCAATTTCTGGTTATTATTTTTCTAGCCACTGCTAGAATGGACCATAATAAGGGAAGTTTAACTTTTTAACACTTTTAGGAACAGGGTGTTAAATAATATAAGTGATTTAGAGACAATGAAATTATCTGTGAAAAGAGCCTGCAAAAAATCATTGATTAACTTCCAATATTCCTTCAATTTTATACAGTCATAAAACATATGTGCCCAATCAGCATTTATTTCTACATTACATCTCTTACATAAATTGTCTTTATTATTTATTTTATTCATCATTAAAGGTGTATAGAAAGATCTATGTAAAAATTTCCAAGTAAAAAGTCTCCAATTAATGGAAGTAGTTTTATAAGCAGATTCCAATCTATATTGTTTATCTTGTTGTTTTGGTGATTCACCATTAATGGAAATGAAATAATTCCAATAGGTATCTGAACTGTAATGAGTTTCTTCTCTAATAATTTTATGTATGTGTGAGAGCTTACCTTTATCAGAAACCCTATGTTGTAAATTTAATATCAAGTAATCAATCAGAGTTGGAACAGATTCTTTAACTGTTAAAGACATTAAATCAAGTTTATTAATAAGATGTTGTCTAAAAGTCTGAATTTCTAACAAACATGTTTCTCTCAAATCAAATTCTTGCTTTAAGAAGTCTAAATTTTTTACTTTATTGTCAGACAGCAACTGATGCCAATACTTTAAATCATTCTCTGTGACTAAAAGAGTTCTTTCAGAGGTGGTTGATAAAAGAATACCTTGTGTATACATTATAGGGAATAGGATAAAATTCCATTCTTTATACTTAGGATGCATAAATATAAAATTACGATAACTGATAATAATGTTTAATGGGTAACTAGCTATATATTTTGGTGTAATAGATGAAGTACAAAATTCTTTTAGTATCCATAACATGGGGTTATTTACAATAATATTTTTATGTATTAAAGAAATTTTCATGAAGTGAATGCTAATCAGTTCCCAATAATCTTTCCATCTTGCAACATATGACTGATCTATTAACAAAGTAATAACCTTTATAATAGAAGAAATAGTATATAAATTAAAGTCTGGAAATGAAATGCCCCCTTGAGACCAGCTATTAGTATGTTTCTTTAATGCAATCCTAGGTCTATTAGGTGCCCATAAGAAATGTAACATTAGTGAATTCAATTTCTTAATAATTATTTTTGTAGGTGGGAGTATTATTGATTGTATTAAGTATAATATCTTAGGGAATATTATCATTTTAATAATTGTGAGTCTCTCTTCCATGGTAAAAAACATATTGTTCCAGCTATTGAAAAGATTTTGTATATTATGAAGACAGTTACTATAATTATTATGTATAATAGATTTAATATCTTTAGTTAATATTATACCTAAGTAAGTTATCTGAGCTGAGTTGGGTATATATTTGTTAAATCATTAATGAGTACATTTTTTCGTGTGTATATTGGTAATATTTTAGTTTTTTCTTCATTAAATATCAAACCAGAGATATTTTTAAAATCCATCATTTTATCAAATAAGGACTGCATAGAAGAGTTAGTTCCTGCTGGCGTAATTAGAACATCATCTGCAAAAGTTGAATTTTAGATATTGTATTTTCATCTATATCAAATCCTTCTATATCAGTACTGTTTCTAATCAAATTAGCCCAAGGCTCCATTATTAAAGTAAATAATAGTGGAGAGTGGACACCCTTGTTTTGTACCTTTTAATATGGGTATTTTTTGTGAGACATATGTTCCTATCTTAATGTAAGCCAATGCTCCTTTATATAGATGCTCAATTAGATTTACAAATGCATCAGAGAAATTTGTGCACTTCAGTAAGATAAACAAGTAGTCCCAACTTACTAAATCAAATGCTGAACTTATATCACGACTAATAAGTGTTAAATCTTTCTTTTTCCTGTTTGCATAATCAATTAACGTTAAAGTTCTCCTTATATTATCAAAAGTATTTCTATTTATAATAAACCCTGTCTGATCTATATCTATTATGCCTGGAATGATTGTCTTTAATCTATCAGCAAAAATACTCATAAACGTTTTATAGTCAACATTAAGTAATGAAATAGGTCTATATGAAGTGCATCTGGTTGGGTCTTTATTGGGTTTTAAAATTGGTGAAATAAATGTGTATTGCCAGGATGGGGGAGTTGTTAACTCATTTTGAGCTAAAATGAAAACCCTATGTATTAATAAGTAAGTACTTTTAGGAAGAATTTTATAAATCTCTGGTATAATACCATCATTACCTGGTGCTTTGTTTGATTTAAGTTTGTTTATTTGTGTAATAACCTCTGTATATGAAATATTTTTATCTATTAGTTTAGTCTGTTGTTTGTTAAGTTTTTTGTTCATGTTTGTAGTTATAAATTTCTTTATTTTATCTTTAGGATCCATGTTAATGTTATTGTGATTAATTTTATGAAAGTGATTTCTAAATTCATCTAATATTTCTGGTAAACTAGAAACATTCTTCTTTTTCCCTGGAGAGAAAATTTCTTTGATGTGATTTTGTTTATTCAGTCTTTTCGTTTTATTTTTAAGTCTATGTAAGTATTTGGGACTTATTGAGTAAGACAAAAACTTATATTTCTCTAATGTTATTTTGACTTATGACTTAAAATTTCTTTGTATTTCTCATTTAATTTATTTATTTCCTCAATGACTTTTTTGTCCATAATATTTTCTTTATTATTATGTTTGTATGAGTCTAATTTGCTTTGAATATCTAGTAATTCCTTGTCCCAAGATTTCCTTTTATTATTATACCATCTGATACTTTGTCCATATAAATATGATTTTAAAGCATCCCAAATGTAAACAATGGAGACATCAGGTGTAGTGTTTAAGTCTAAGAAATGTTGCACTTCTGTAAGTATATAATCTTTATAGTCTTTTAGTTGAGTTAAGTATGCTGGTATTCTTTTGATCTGGACATTATAAGTACTTTTTACCATAAATTCAAAGACAATTGAATTATGATCTGATATAGGACACGAAATGATTTTGGAATTAATTCTGTTACCATTTGGTTAGAAATAAAGACTCTATCTATTCTTGAATAAGTTTTATATCTGTTAGAAAAAAAAGTGTATGGTAATGATTTAGAATTTATCTGATTATTAATATAATTCAAATTATATAAATTAATAAAATCCTTTAAATGTTTTGCATTAGATGTAATTTTCCTTTTTCCTATAGTAGTAGTATCTTTTTCATGTAGGATACAATTAAAGTCACCTGCTAAAATAATATCTCCTATAGAAAATGATATGATCTTATCAAGATGGTGTTTCACTGTATTAAAGCCAATTCGTGGTATCCAGTATACATTGATTAATGTATATACCTTCCCATTAATCTGTATTGTAACCATACAAAACATTCCTTTATCATCTTTATAAGACTTAATAGTTTTAGGAATGGGCATATTTTTATTCCATAAGATAGCCACTCCTCTTTTTTTCTGTGCGTGTTCTGAGCTAACCAAGACTGTATATTTATTAGTGGCTAATTTATCTATATCCTTTTTCAGGAGATGTGTTTCTTGAAGGAATATTAAGTTGGCTCTATGCAAATTAATATATCTCATTAAACTTGCCCTTTTACATGGGTTATTCAATCCATTAATGTTTAAAGAAATCCCTTTTAGAGATACTATTTAGCTTTTATAAACATATAAGACATATAATCAAAATAACAATTAACAAAATAAGTGATATTATGTCTCCTCCTTTAGGTGTTCCATTAATTATAGCTGTAATTAATGAAAATCTTATGGAATTTTGTGTAAGTTTCACTTTTATTTGTAGTGACAATGAGTTTATAAAATGTGATGTGGATGTCAGAACTATATACATACAACAATAATCAGGTGAAAATAATGTTTGGATTAAACATTGCACCCAGCCTGGAGTTGAAAACTCCAACTTCGAGTAGCACATACCACTCGAGTTATCCCCCTATCCTAAGCAGCAGTGCCTCAGCTGCCACCAAATTAATTCAATACTAACTATTATTAACTAAAGTTAACCTCATTTAACTTGATTATCTATTGTAACAGAGCTAAACAATTTATAAAACAGCTTCATATAAACATATAAGAACATTTAGAAACAACTCATATTACTATGTACATCTATTCTGTATAATACACTCATAATCAAAATAGCATTCTAACAATCTTGATAATGGGAGCAAAGAAGAGAGAGAGAGAGAGAGAGAGAAAAGGGAATATCCATATGTTAGTTTATTAAAAGTTTGTAAGAATAAGTTCTTATTATATGTTTATGTTCATTTGAATTCAATAACATATATTATCTTAGGCTGTTATGGTTCAGACATTGCTTATATTAGGGTATTCCCACTTTCTGCCATAGTAATGCAGTTAACAGTTTTTAAAACATTAAATTACTTGCACCAAAAGCTTTCTTCTCATATTTATTATTGTCAATTAAATAAAATACTTATTCTCATGCATAAGTTAAAAGATCATACTGCACAACAATGTTAATTCCTGGTTATACATAAATCATTGTGATGAAAGCCATCTGTATTTTAAATATCTGAACTGCAGCTTTAAAATATGTCACATGACAATTTCTTCTTAAATATAATCATAATGATACATGTGCTTGTCAGTTAGTCAAGACAAATGATTTATAACATTATATATGTTTAAATCATAAGTATTTATAGACATTAAAGTGCTGCAGTCATATAAGCTTTCAAAAGCAGGTGTATATGTGTTTTACCTTCTATGCCTTCTAAAATATCTCACTTGTTTACTATGGGATGCTAAGTCATTTAAAATCATTATAACTTTTATATTTTATAAATTACATCTTAAATAAATAAGTTGTTATAAAGAATAACTCACATTTAGGTGTCATAAAGTTTGTTTTTCATCACAAAGTTGCATTTACAGCAGTTCTACTTCCTGAAACAGTATACTTCTTGAATCTGCGATGTGTCAGTGTGAAATCAGGGGTCAAAGTTCAAAATGGCTGCTTTCAGCTTCTCTGCATGTATTCTGCGTGTTGAAGCTTTTAAAATGACTCGAGGACACTATTCACGAGGAAACCCACATCCCAGATTGTCTCCCATAACATTCTGGCGGGAATTTTAGTAAAAGCAAGTGACTGATATTCATTTTGTAATACAAATGAATCTAAACAGTGCAAAACTTTCTCAAATTATTTTACAAGTCATTACAGTCTCTATGACAGTGAAACCAAGCCTACAGTTATTTAACATAAATACAACTTATTTTTATATGCCCCATTTCATTTTCTCATACAGATCTTATTACATACATATATCAGTATTATCAGAAGCATATAACTGTATATATAAGAGAAAGAGAGAGAAAGAAAGGAAACAAAAAAGAAAGAAACAGAGAGAGAAAGAAAGAAAAAGGGACCCACAAAGAGTATCTACAAAGATATATTACTTACTGTTTGTTTTAATACATTTGAACATGAAACATATTACTTACAACTACTTTAGTTCTAATTAATTGCAATTATATCATGACATATTATTAGAAATCATGTATAAGCAGTTAAGTCATGGTATAATATTTAGCAACAGTATTTAAACAGCATAAATAATTTTAAAGAACTAATAAGTTATTATTTCACTTTTTCCATATTTTACATCATACTTCTCTCCCTGCCCTCCCCCACCCCTCACTAAATGCATAGTTTAGAGAGAATGCCATTATTTAAAACAAGAAGAGAAAGGAAATGTATCAAATTACTAACCTTAGGTCTCTTTATCACAAAGAGAAACAAGTTGATTCATAGCAGGTTATTTGTTCCTCAGAAAGTTTGATTATTTATAAAACAAAAACAGTTCTTTGCACACAAAAAAGTAACTTTGAATAAATCTTTAAGAAATTTGTGGCTTTCCTTAAAATGTAGTAACTGTAATTAAAGAGTTCAAAGAAATATAGAACATGTCATTTGTTTTTTAGTCTTTTTTGCTTCTCCGAAGTCTTCCAAGAAGTTCCTGTTGCCATCCTCTTTAGCGAAGGACTTGCCCATTCCATATCTTCTATTTTATCTAATATTTTATTTTTTTTAATACACAGCAAAGCAAAGTCCAAGTCTTCAAAAATTCTAAGGCCATCAGGTAAAAAGATTTTTAGTTTGGCAGGAAATAAAAGATGAGCTTTGAACTGTGCTTTCTTAAGCTCTCTTATTAATGGCAAAAAAACTTTTCTTTTAGTTATTACCAAGGAAGAATAGTCATTGTCAAAATGCACAGTTGCCTCATTAATTTTTATAGGTGCTTTAGCCCATGCAGATTTTAATACCATCTCCTTGTCATAAGATGATGAAAATCTTACAATAACTGATCTAGGATACTTTTTATTAGTATTAGAATTAAATAAAGACCTATGGGCTCTTTCAATACCAAAAGAAAATGCTTCTGACAGATCTAAAGTTTTGGGAAGCCAAGTATTTAAAAAGGAAGTAATGTTGTTACCTTCTATATTTTCTGGCAGTCCAAAAATCCTAATATTATTGCGTCTGGATCTGTTTTCCAGGTCATCAAGTTTGGATTGAAGGTGTGTGTTCTGTTTCAGTAAAAATTCAATGTTAAGTTCTTCTTCCTGAATTCTGTTGTCCATATCATTAAGAGTCTCTTCTATACCTGTAATCTGAGCTTTCTTTTTTTTTTTTTCAAAACAAGTTTATTGTTTTAACATATAAGAGAAATATCATAACAATTTTATACAAATAATTAAAAATAGGTATTATTATAATATTCAACAAAACAACTAAAGTATTTACAAAGACATCCACTACAATCAGATCAATTAATTAAACTAAAATACTGTGCTATTGAAATTAGAATTTTTTTAACAAATTTTGTAAATTATCCCATACAATAAAATGTGATGTTTTTCTAGTTGTTCTCATTCTAATTGTGCTTATTTCCATATGACACATTATATTCATAACATTTTTAAATTCATTGAACGAAGGAGGTGTATCTGAAATCCAATTTCTACTTATTATTTTCCTAGCCACTGCTAGGATAGGCCATAACAAGGGAAGCTTAATCTTTTTAACACATTGAGGTACAGGTGTGTTGAATAATATAAGAGACTTAGAAATAATGAAATTATCTGTAAAAAGAGCCTGCAAAAATTCATTAATTGACTTCCAGTATTCTTTCAACTTCATACAGTCATAAAACATATGAGCCCAGTCAGCATTAATTTCTACATTACATCTCTTACATAGATTATCTTTATTATTAATTTTATTCATCATCAAAGGTGTATAAAAAGATCTATGTAAAAATTTCCATGTATAAAGTCTCCAGACAATGGAAGATGTAGTTCTATAAGCAGATTCCAATATATATTGTTTATCTTGTTGAGTTGATGGGTCCCCATTAATAGAGGTGAAATAATTCCAGTATGAATCTACATTGTAAAAGTTTCTTGTCTGATAATTTTATGTATATATGAAAGTTTACCTTTATCAGAAACTTTATGCTGTAAATTTATTATCAAGTAATCAATCAGTTTTGGAATAGATTCTTTAACTGTTATAGACATTAGATCTATTCTATCAATGAGATGTTGTCTAAAGATCTGAACCTCTAACCAGCAAGTTTCTCTTAGATCAAATTCTTGTTTTAAGAAATCTAGATTTTTAACTTTATTATCAGATATCAGCTGATACCAGTACTTTAGATTATTATCTATAGCTAAATGAGCTCCTTCAGAAGTAGATGACATAAGCATACCCTGAGTATAAATTATAGGGAATACAATAAAATTCCATTCCCTATACTTAGGGTGCATGAATATAAAGTTACGATAACTAATAATAATATTTAATAGGTAACAGACCATATGTTTAGGTGTAATAGGTGAAGTACAAAATTCCTTTAGCAACCACAACATGGAGTTATTTATAATCATATTTTTATGTGTTAAGGAGATTTTCATGAAGTGCATACTAATTAGCTCCCAATAATCTTTCCATTTTGCGACATATGACCGATCTATTAATAAAGTAATAACTTTTATAATAGAAGAGATAATATATAAATTAAAGTCTGGAAAAGAAATACCCCCTTGAGACCAGCTATTAGTATGTTTCTTTAATGCAATCCTAGGTCTATTAGGTGCCCATAAGAAATTTAACATTAGTGTATTCAGTTTCTTGATAGTTATTTTTGTAGGTGAAAGTATTATTGATTGTATTAAGTATAAAATCTTGGGGAATATTATCATTTTAATAATTGTAAGTCTCTCCTCCATAGTAAAAAACATTATTCCAGGTATTAAAAAAGATTTTGTATATTAAGAAAACAGGTATTATAGTTATTATATATAATAGATTTAATATCTTTAGATAGTATTATACCTAAATAAGTTATCTGACCTGAGTTGGGTACATATTTAGTAAAATCACTAATGAGAGTATTTTTTCGTGTATATATAGGTAGTATTTTAGTTTTTTCTTCATTGAATATTAAACCAGAAATACTTTTAAAATTCATCATTTTATCAAATAAAGACTGCATAGAAGAATTAGATCCTGCTGATGTAATTAGAACATCATCTGCAAAAGTTGAATTTTTGATGTTGTATTTTCTTCTATTTCAAAACCCTCTATGTCAGTACTGTTTCTAATCAAATTAGCCCAAGGCTCCATTACTAAAGTGAATAATAGTGGAGAAAGTGGACATCCTTGCTTTGTACCTTTAAGAATGGGTATTTTTGTGAAACATATGTTCCTACCTTAATATAAGCCAGTTCCTTTGTATAAATGCTCAATTAAATTTACAAATGCATCAGAGAAATTTGTGCATTTCAGTAAGGTAAACAGATAGTCCCAACTTACTGAATCAAATGCTGAACCTATATCAAGACTAATAAGTGTTAAATCTTTCTTTTTCCTATTTGCAAAATCAATTAATGTTAAAGTTCTTCTTATATTATCAAAAGTATTTCTATTTACAATGAAGCCCGTCTGATCTATGTCTATAATGCCGGGATAATTGTCTTCAATCTATCAGCAAAAATACTCATAAACATTTTATAATCAACATTAAGTAATGAGATGGGTCAATATGAAGAACATCTAGTTGGATCTTTATTAGGTTTTAAAATTGGTGAAATAAATGTATATTGCCAGGATGGGGGGGTTATTAACTCAGTTTGGGCCAGAATAAAAACCTTATGTATTAATGAATATGTAGTTTTAGAAAGGATTTTATATATCTCTGGTATAATACCATCATTACCCGGTGCTTTGTTTGATTTAAGCTTATTTATTTGTGTAATAACTTCTGTATATGAAATACTCTTGTCCAATAGTTTAATCTGTTGTTTATTAAGCTTTTTATTCATGTTTGTGGTTATAAACTCCTTTATTTTATCTTTAGGTTCCATGTTAATGTTGTTATGGTTAATCTTGTGAAAGTGATTTCTAAATTCATCCAGTATTTCTGGTATACTAGAAACATTCTTCTTTTCCTTAGAGAAAAGATTTCTTTGATATGGTTTTGTTTATTCAATCTTTTGTTTTATTTTTAAGTCTATGTAAGTATTTGGGGCTTATTGAATAAGACAAAACTTGTATTTCTCTAAAGTTATTTTAACTTTATGAGTTAAAATTTCTTTGTATTTCTCATTTAGTTTGTTTATTTCTTCAATAACTTTCTTGTCCATAATATTTTCTTTATTATTATGTTTATAAGAGTCTAGTTTACTTTGAATATCTAACAATTCCTTATCCCAAGATTTCCTTTTGTTATTATACCATCTGATACTTTGTCCATATAGATATGATTTTAAGGCATCCCAAACATAGACAATGGAGACTTCAGGAGTATTATTTATGTCTAGAAAATGTTGTACTTCTGAAAGTATATATTCTTTATAGTCTTTTAGCTGAGTTAAGTATGCTGGTATCCTTTTGATCTGAACATTATGAGTATTTTTATCATGAATTCAAAAACAATTGAGTTATGATCAGATATAGGACATGAAATGATTTTGGAATTAATTAAATCTGTTACCATCTGGTTAGAAATAAAGACCCTATCTATTTTTGAATAAGTTTTGTATCTGTTAGAAAAAAGGTGTATGGTAATGATTTTGACTCTATCTGATTATTAATATCATTCAAATGATAAGAATTAGCAAAATCATTTAAATGTTTTGCATTAGATGTAATTCTTCTTTTCTTTATAGTGGTAGTATCACTTTCATGTAGTATACAATTAAAATCACCAGCTAAAATAATATCCCCTACAGAGAATGATATGATCTTATCAATATGATGTTTCACTGTATTAATATCAATTCCAGGTATCCAATATACATTAATTAAAGTGTAAGTCTTCCCATTAATTTGTATTGTAACCATACAAAACATTCCTTTGTCATCCTGATAAGACTTAATGGTTTTAGGAATGGGCATACTTTTATTCCATAAAATAGCCACTCCTCTTTTTTTCTGAGTGTGCTCTGAACTAACCAATACTGTATACTTATTAGTGGCTAGTTTATCAATATCTTTTTTTCAAGAGATGGGTTTCTTGCAGGAAGACTAGATTGGCCTTGTGTAGATTAATGTATCTTATTAGGCTTGCCATTTACACGGATTATTCAATCCATTAATGTTTAAAGAAATTCCTTTTAAAGATGTCATTTGGCATTTTTAAAACTCAAGAATCTTATGATCGAAATAACAAATAACAAGATAAATAATGTTACATCTCCTCTTTTAGGTGTACCTTTAAATATAGCTGTATTTATTAAATCTCTTATGGGATTTTGTATAGGATTCAATTTTGTTTGTAGTGACAATGAGTGTACAAAATATATTGTGGATGTCAAAACTATATACATATAACAATGAACAAGTGAAAATAATGTAAGGATTAAACCTTGCATCCCGCCTGAGTTGAAAATTCCAACTTAGAGCAGTATTTACTACTCAAGTTAACACCCTACCATAAGCAGCAGTACCTCAGCTACCACCTTATCAATTTAATACTAGTTATATTTAACTGAGGTTAACAGTTTTCAATTCAATTATCTATCAAGACAAAACTACACATTTGGTAAAACAGCATCATATAAACTAAAATAAACTTTTTTTTTTTTTTTTTTAAAAACTGTTCATACTATTATATAGATCTATGTAATATATAACACTTGTATTCTAATAGCATTCAAATAATCTTAATGTTAGAAATCAAGAGGAGAGAAAATTATGTTCTAACATTCATTTAAATCAAAAACTTTGGCTAATATGATTCAGACATTACATGCATTAAGATGCATCTATTTTCTGTCATGTGAATTCTATCAACAGCTTCCAAAAAATCTTGAATTGTTTGTATATGAGCATTTACTTAAACTCATTATTGTCAATAGAGTAAAAATTGTATTCATAAAATTATTATAAATCATATTGCATAGTTATGCAGATTCTCAGAAACACCTGCGTTATTACCTAAAAAAAGCCATCACACACCTAAACACAGACACACACATATATATACACACACACATATACACACACATACATACACACACACACACACACACACACACACACACACACACACACACACACACACACACACATACATATACACATACACATATATACATACACACACACACACACACACACACACACACACACACACACACACACACATATATATATATATATATCTGATCTCACTGAGATGTGTCTTTGTAGAGCACTATCCTACTTGCTGTCCCTAGAATAAATCTGTCTGCTTTATACAAAATAATGCACAGCAAACACATATTAGTAACCAGATTTTACAATCATGCTAACCTACTGCTTTAAAATATATCACATGACATTTCTTCCAGAATAGAGTTATAAGATTATTTATGCTTGTCAATCAGATGAATTAAATGAGTTATAGTAAAGTATATGTTTGGGACACAAGTTTTTAACACAGATTATTATGCTACTGTTAAGTAGATTTTCAAAAACATTTAAATAAATGTTTCATTTTCTATGACTTCTAAAATAAGATATTTACTTGCTACAAGAAACTACATCATCTAAACTCATCATAACTGACACATTTTATGAATAGAGTATTTTTCCTGAATCTGTGGTGTGTCAGTGTGATAACCTTGTCAATGTTTATACTAACTGCTTTCAGTTTCTCTGTGAAAATTCTGTGAGTGAAGCTTCTGAGGAAACTCATGGACACTGTGCATGAGACAGCCCACATCCCAGATTGTCTCCTTAACATTTTGGCGGAAACTTATTAAAACTTGTGGCAAACATTCATTTTGTCAATAGAGTAAAATATTGTATTCATAGAAATTATTATAAATCATATTGGATAGTTATGCAGATTCTCAGAAAAAAAGCCATCACACTCACACACACACACACACATACATACACACACACACACACACACACACACACACACATATATATATATATATATGATCTCACTGAGTTGTGTCTTTGTAGAGCACTATCCTACTTGCTGTCCCTAGAATAAATCTGTCTGCTTTATACAAAATAATGCACAGCAAACACATATTGGTAACCAGATTTTACAATCATGCTAACCTACTGCTTTAAAATATATCACATGACATTTCTTCCAGAATAGAGTTATAAGATTATTTATGTTTGTCAATCAGATGAATTAAATGAGTTATAGTAAAGTATATGTTTGGAACACAAATTTTTAACACAGATTATTATGCTGCTGTTAAGTAGATTTTCAAAAACATTTAAATAAATGTTTCATTTTTTATGCCTTCTAAAATAAGACATTTACTTCCTACAAGAAACTACATCATTTAAACTCATTATAACTGACATATTTTATGAACAGAGTATTTTTCCTGAATCTGTGGTGTGTCAGTGTGATAACCTTTTCCAACAACAAAGACCAAAAACCAAAAAATAAGAACGTTCCGTACTGCACAGACCAAAATACCTTTAATACAAAATTCCAATATCGAAATGAGCGCTTTCGTCTGCCCACAGCAGACTTCTTCAGATACATAAAACTCTGGTGCCTTGGTTATTTATACAGTTCTTTTCATAATAAATCAATAATTAAATCAATTAAGCATGCATTGTCATTTAAAGGTATACAGGGACTACGGTGTGGATTTAACCTTTCTGCAAGTCCCTTTGATGTATTGAACGTTTTTTTCTATATACATTGTTACTACTGCTGTATATCCTAAATTGTTGAAAATACATCCAACAAGTTAAAAATTAATAATACCAGATATCTGATCAGGAACAATACTAAAATTTAAAAAAAAATGTAGCTGTATAAAAATGTACACATTATTATGCAATGTTTTACATTAAATAATCATACTTTTTTCATTCAGCTGCCTACTTTATATGAAACCAAATAGGTTGAAAAACCAATTAGATATACATAAGAGTTGAATATCTTTTATGTTGTGCTGTTAAACATTATTTTGTAACCAAGTACAATACAATGATGAAGAATGCATAAAGTGCATAAAACTATTGGAACAGGGTAAATGTATTAAAAAACGTGTATTAAACCACTTCTTGATGCAATTACTACTAAATAAACATAAGACATTAAAACAGTGTTAAAAAAGTAGAAAGGCTACTATTTTGACAGGAAACTTTTACCTAGACAGACTAAGTCCCTCAAAATAGTGGGTGAGAACTTTAGTTTAATCAAAGAGTAATGAATGTGTTGTTTATAGGGGGTGTTGTACTAAAAGTATATATGTGTGTTATGTGAAGTCAACATGTAAAAAATGAAATACCTTTGAAATAATGTATCTATATAATAATAATACTATCATACCGAAGCAGCTTTGTCCATGAGAATAGCTTTTATATTAATGTATTCATTAAGACCTGGAGCATAGTTGGACCTCAGTCTTAATTGCCATTTTATCTCTTTGCAACAAGAGATTCTTAATGTCCGCTCCCTTGTTGTTTAATTTAATAGAGTCTAAGATACCAAATAAAAACCCAGCAAAACCATCACACACTAAAGAATGTTTATAAAGGGCACTAGTGTCTTTCTTCATTTTAATGTCATTAGTATGTTCATATATTCGCTCCCTAAGTGTTCTCTCGGTTTTGCCCACATAAAATGAGGGGCATTTTTTACATGTGGCCAAAAAGACTATCATTTTGCTTCGGCAGTTGCCTTTGTGAAAAAAGACCCTACTATTTAATCCATTTTTCAAATTAATGTTCTCCTTTAAATTTATATGTACACACTGTTTACAACACCCTCACCTAGTTGTTCCTCTTTTCCTTTCACTAGTCTTAAATTCCATTTCAAATAATCTTTTAAAATTAGTACCAGTTTTGTAAGAAAACAATGGTTTGTTACCCACTGTTTCATATATTTCCTTATTTGTCTTAAAAATAGACCAGTTGTTTTCTAAAATTTTACTGAAGCAGTCCGAAAATCCATTGTATTCAACTAGACAAGCTCCAGAGAAATTTTTCTTATCAAAGGTGCAGTTTTCCTTAGATACAAACTTTTGACCTAATAATGGTTTATATTTTGACCCCCACCCCACATATACTTCATCCAAAATTTCTCCCACTAAATTTTGAGGATAGTCTCTTTCCATAAATTTTTCCATCAGAAAAGCAAATTCAGTCTGTAAATCGTTGAATTCAGAGGTCATTCTGGCTATTCTTACCGCCTGGCCCTTAATAATACTTTTTTTCTGATGAAACGGGTGTTGGCTATCAAAATGTAAGTAGCTATTACACCAGGTGTTTTTTCTAAAAATGTTAGACTTAAAACCTTTGACTGTTTTACTAAGGGTAATATCCAAATAGTTGATACTCTGGTTTTGTATTTCATGTGTAAATGACAGAAAGGTAGTAGTTTCATTTATATATTTCATGAATGCATCAAATTTACCCTCCTCATCATCCTCCCATACAAGAAAAATATCGTCTAGAAACCTGAGGTAGATTTTTATGTTTTCCATAAATGTACTAGAAAAAATGAACTGTTCTTCCCATCCAAGGAGAACAAGTTAGATATGGGGCACAAGCTGCCCCATAGCCACTCCTGTCACCTGTTTGTAATATTCCCCTTGGAATGTAATGAAGTTGTTGTCCAAAACAACTTCAGTCATTTCTAGTATTAATCTTTTATTATCCAATGGCAGGTTCAAATATTTGTTAACACAATCCTCAAAATAATTGTATCCCAAGTCTCTGGGTATACATGTAAATAGGTCTTTCACATCTATGGTAACCATTTTACAGGTTTGAGACCATAGGTTGTCGTTAATTTTCCCCAAAAAATCCCATGAATCTTGGACTAGGTGTTTCTGTGTCTTGACAATTCCTTTGAGATTCTGATCAATATATACTGCCAGCGGGTGTGTTTTGGACTTTCTAGCTGAGACTATAGGGCGAAAAGGAGGCTTCAATAGATTTTTGTGTATTTTAGGTGTTCTGAAAAATTGTGGAACACGTGAATTTTTTTGCTTCAAAAAATTGTATGTTTTATCTTCAATTCTATTCTCAATGAGATATTCTTCCAAAAGAGAATCTATTCTACTATATGCTATCTGAACTTCATTGTATGAAACTGTAGAATATGTATTTTCATCCATCAATAAATTGTTTAAAGCATCATTGTATGCCTCCTGGTAAAAAATTACCACACCCCCACCTTTATCTGGCTGCATGAATCTCAAATCTGCCTCTTTCCTTAGGTTTTCCAGTAGTGTTTCTTCATCTTTTCTTAAATTCCTTTCAATGGTACTTCCCTTTGTACGTTTGTATGCTTCATATATGTCATTAGTCACTACTGTTTCAAAGGTATGAATAACCGGGTGCAAAGGCAGATTGTAGGTACTTTTTCTACAAAGTATTGTGGGGGTTTCGGTTGTGTTCCTTTCTATGTTGATATGTGGTGTGTTTTCATTAGGTGCATCCCTGTGTTGATTGAGAACTTTCAAGTTCAATTTTCTAAGATATCATTTTAATTCTAATAGTATACTAGCTAAGTCCCCACATGTAGTTTTAACAAACTTGCAGTCCCTAGAAAATAATTCAAAATGAAGCTCTTCCAGTTTTAATTCTGTATAATTGTGTATTTTAAAACCTTTGTATTGAAATGTAATACCGTCATCATCCTTTTTAATTACATCTATGTCATTCGCCTGTTGCTGTTTTTCCAGGCAAAACCGCTCCCACCCGTTGCTTCCTGGGGTCCCGGGTCGGAGGGATTCCTTTGTTTGTTTGCCAATCTCTCCGATCTCCTGGGCCCTAAAAAAGCTTCAGAGGGCTCTTGAAAGGAATCCAATTCATCCATATAGTTGTTTCTCCTCTCATAGGTTTTTCCCTTTTCAGTCCCATCATAAAATGTTACCCTTTTGAACCCCTCTGATTCTTTCTGGTTATGAAAATGCCTTTCCTTGTTAATAGTATATTTCCCTGAATTTTTCCATGCTTTCTGAAAAGGAAGGGGATAACTTTTAACTTTCTTGTACTATTCCCTGTCTCTAAGTAATTTACCCTGTTTTCTTGTATATACCTTGTCAACTTTGGTTTCAATTCTTTTTAAAATATTAAAATATAAACTTTCGTGTTCTTCAAACAACAGGTCATTCACTATCTCAATTTGGACACTATTAACTTCGTCCAATAATTTGTTAAGTTGCACTTCATTATACTTAATTAATTTGGAAATAAGTGTAAATCCACATTCATCAAAAAAAGAATGAAAATCAGCTAACACATTTTCCGTATAGCTGATACCAAATGGAAACTTGTAAAACCTAAGTCCCTGTGGGACTATTTTACTAACTAAACATTGGTGCAAATAGTTGTTGTCCACTTGCAAACATTTGTACTTGTACAACATTTTTTCAAAATCAAACATTTTGTCCTTTAAAGAGAGTTCTTTATGCTGAAAAACGTTGTCTTTCCCTAAATGTAAACCATCACCATTGCTGTTCAGAATTCTATCGAACATATAATTTTTGTCCAGGATATCTTTGTATCCGTGTATATGATTGTCAGTAATAGCAACAGTTTGACGAGATTTGTGAACACAACAAGACGCCCGTACTTCATTAACCTGGGCATTCATATTTACAGTACCTTTAGAGCTGGAATGAAGTGTTTTCGATCGATGACAAGAACCTCTGTTGTCCGTTATGGGGTTGGCATCCTGGCCGATACGTGTACTCTCTCCATCAAGTGTGTTGCCTTTATTTAGTAATTCCACCCCGTCTTTCCTCGTCTTTCCACCATTACCCACTCCGTCTGAGCGTGGAGATGACGTGAAAGGGTGGACGGAAGTGTTACCACCAACGTAGTCGGCTGTTGCTTCCTTCCTAGTTATTTCACCCTGCGAAAACAGTTCGATCAATTTTGTGAGATCTCCACGCAAAGTGGAGATCTCCTCTCTTAACTGAGATACTTCACGTTGTGTCTGTATAATGTTCAAGCTGTTGTTGAGCTCGACATCACAGCCGATTATGGTAGATTATTATGCTGCTGTTAAGTAGATTTTCAAAAACATTTAAATAAATGTTTCATTTTTTATGCCTTCTAAAATAAGACATTTACTTACTACAAGAAACTACATCATTTAAACTCATTATAACTGACATATTTTATGAACAGAGTATTTTTCCTGAATCTGTGGTGTGTCAGTGTGATAACCTTGTCAATGTTTATACTAACTGCTTTCAGTTTCTCTGTGAGAATTCTGTGATTTGAAGATTCTGAGGTAACTCAAGGACATTGTGCATAAGACAGCCCACATCCCAGATTGTCTCTCTTAATATTTTGATGGGAAACTTATTAAAAACTAGTGACAAACATTCATTTAGCAGTGTAAATGCATCTAAACATGACAGAACCTCCACAATGTATTCCACAGATCATCACAGCCTCTATGCAAGTGAAATTAAACTCAAAATTACCAACAAGCAATAAAACTCAGCATTCTTCTCCCAACTCAATTTTCATACAAATCCTATTATTCACTGTGCCCACACAGTCAAAAGCATTTCTATATATTAATAAAGAAAAGAAAAGAGAGTAGAAAATAAAAGGGAGTGAGGCAGAAATAAAAAAATGTAAGAGAAAGCTGTAAGAAATATATACAATGGAATGTTACTTACTGTTTATATTAATAGAGTTAAAAATAAAACATATTATTTACTCTTATTTAGTTCTGATTATTATTAGTTAAAGCATGACAGATTATTTACAAACAAGCATAAGCAGTATAATCAAGAAAGTATAATTAGAAATAGCATTTGAAGAAGAACTTATAAACTTTTACAAGAAATAAATATGCTATTATTCTATTAATGATATTTTCATTACTGTTCTCTCCCTGCCCTCCCCCACCCTTTACCCACTACATAATCTAAATAGAATGTCATTGTTTAAACAAAGAAAATAATAAAAGAAGAAGGAAAAAAAAGGTAAAGATAAAAAAATGTATCAAATTACTAACCTTACTTTTTTCAGAAAGAAAAACAAATCGAGTCACAGCCTGCCATTAAATCCTCAGGCATTTTGACTGGTTATGAAACAAAACATTTCTTTGCACATAGAGAATAACTTTGATTAAATCTTTTCCAAAATATTTGTGGCTTTCTGGAAATGCAGGAACTATATTCAAAAGATTAATAATGAACTAAAATGATGAGAGAGAAAAAAAACATATAACAAATCATTTGTTTTTAGTCTCTTCTTCTTCTCTGAAGTCTTCCAGGAAGCTTCAGTTGCCAATCTCTTTAATGAAGAACTAGCCCATTCCATTTCTTCTATTTTATCCAAAATCCTTTTTCTTTGACAAACAGTAAAGCAGAGTCTAAATCATCGAAGACCTTAGGACCATCAGGAAGGAAGATTTTAAGCTTGGCAGGAAACAGAAGGTATGTTTTAAACTGTGCTTTTAAGCTCCCTTATTAGTGGCAGAAAAACTTTTCTTTTAGCAATTAGCATGGAAGAATAGTCATTGTCAAAACGCACAGTTGTCTCATTAAACTTAACAGGAGCTTTAGCCCAAGCAGATTTAAGAACCATCTCTTTATCAAAGATGATAGAAATCTAACTATAACTGATCTAGGATAGTTTTGTTAGAGTTAGTATTAGCTATAGATCTATGGGCTCTTTCGATACCAAAAGAGAATGCTTCTGGTAAATCTAAAGTTTTAGGGAGCCATGTTGTTAAAAAGAAGTAATATTGTTACCTTCAATATTTTCTGGCAGTCCAAAAATCCTAATGTTATTAGCCTAGATCTATTTTCCAGGTCATCCAGCTTTGTTTGTAAATGTGTATTTTGTTTCAGCAGAAACTCAATGTTGATTTCCTCTTCTTGTATTTTATTTTCCATGTCATTCACAGCTTCTTCTATGCCTGTCATCTGGATCTTCTGTTGTTGCAGGTCCATATGTAACAAGTCTATTTGTTTTGTAGTTTTTTCTATGAAAGTGTCTATTTTAGTATCCATTTTATCCATCTTAGCAGTAAGTTGCTGGACTATAATTATCAGAGACTGAAGTTCTTTCTTGATGCTGGAGTCTTGAGAATTTGTCTTACTGGAACTCATTTCAGACTGATAAACTGACAGGAAAATTTCCAAAGTAATTTCTGACAGGAATATTATTAAGATTTCCTTTCTTTTTAGATATAGTTCAAGAACTATATAAAACAAACATATTTAGAAAGAAAATTACTTCAAGAATTAATTTTTTAAGTAATTAATTCCTGTCAATGTAATGAAATTGGTGGAGCTGAAGAAATCTGCTGCTATCCTGTGTTCATCCTTGGCCACGCCCCCCCGTAATCTGAGTTTTCTGATGTTGTAAGTCTTGATGTAACAAATCCATTTGTTTTGTGTTTTTTTTTCTATAAAGTTATCAATTTTAACATCCAGTCTGTCCATTTTAGTTGTTAGTTGCTGAATAGTTGTTAGTAAAGACTGAAGCTCTTTCTTGATGATGGAATCCTGACTGTTAGCCTTACTGGAACTCATTCTGAACAGAGGTGATAAAAGAGAAATTTCCAAGATGATTTCTGACAGGAAAATTATTTAAATTTTCTTTCTTTTTTAGATATTATTCAAGATACTGATATTCCAAACGTATTTAGAAAGAAAATTATTACATTAGTTGAATTTTAAAGTAATTATTTCCTGTCAGTGTAGTTATGTTGGTGGAGCTGAAGAAATCTACTGCTATCCTGTGTTCATCCTTGGCCACGCCAGGACCATCACTTTTGATAAGTTTGCATAATGAGGCTCTACAACTTGGTGCAGCAGAAGGCCTCAAATCATCGATATTCTCTACTTGTGGTACTTGTCTGTTCTGTGGGCAAGCTGTTCATACAGCATACTTTGACCTCTCCAAATCAGTCATTACCATAGCACATGCAAGTAAAAAGAAACTGCAAGATACCCAGTTAATCTACATGTGGTTCAGTGGATATCCTACTGGCTTAGCAACGGTCAAAGTGAGTATCTTCAGAGTGCATGCATGTGACCAGTGTAGTTCCTCAGATTTGTGCTGGGCCACCTACTATTCAGGATCTAACCCTCAAACAGCTATTTATCAGACAAGATCTCTGATGATGTCTGAGGATGACTGTAAGTTGGGAGTCATCGTCAAGTCCCTTTGTAACAGACAGGCCCTGTAACAGCAGCTTACACTTACTGGCTGGTGATACACACCCCTTCAAAATGAAAAGGAACTGAGATAAAGACATTTGTGGTGGATATTCCCATACATTTGCCCACTTTATTAAAAACAGTGGAGGTGGTGTGCTCATAATGTCCAGAATTTTAACATACTGGATGGTGCAGTGGTGCAGCAGTAGTGTTGTCACCTCACAGTAAGAGGTTCTCCAGTTCGATTCTCAGCCGGGATGCCTTCTGTGCAGAGTCTGCATGTCCTCCCTGCGTTTGTGTGGGTTTCCTCTGGGTGATTCATTTTCCTCCCATGTTACAAAGACATGCATCTGGAGCATTTCTCCCCGGACCTCTGCTGAAAATTGGCTCGTTCCAAGTTGGACTTTCCCGGTTAACAAATGTAAAATAAATAAATGTTATCCAAGTTACTCACACTAGGCTACTGGCATATTTTCAAGGGAGACCAGAAGGGGTATTCATACCAGGACACAGGGAACAGGGAATTTTTAATAGGTACTGCAGCACCTCTTACAACCACCCATGCCATAGTCCTCATCTTCTTTCTCTTCACATTGATTAGCCTCATCACTGATTACAGCACCCCATTTGGAGTGTGCCTTACTATGCATATGAAACAACTGGAAAGACCAGAACTTTGAAAATGAAAGGATCATGGGCTTAAAAACCTGAGCTACCATGACAGACTAGAGATTTTCTCTCTATAGTCAGTCCGATAGAGTCCATAGGGGCAATCTGTGCCTTGCTTTTTAGGGTTTTAAAGGTATACACTAATCCATAACAATCCAACTGTTAAGCCTGGACATCTAAATCTACTCCAAAACAAATTTGACAAGGTGGAGGGATAGATTTGTCATGCAGTGCCTAACTGATCTCTGGAACAAACTTTATCTCCATGAAAGTGTGACTATCTGCATTGAAAAACAACTGTATGGGAATTCATAAATTCACCATTAAGACTGGCCTGTCTCTCCTTGAAAAAGGAGGCAAGGATTGAGGGCGAGTGCTGGCAAAGCAGAAATGGCCTTGTGGCCAACTTGCTCTCTAACTGCTATGATCCTATTTTGTAAAATAAACCAATTCCAAACTGATAAATTTGGACCGCTCTCTCATATGAAAAACAGCAGCACTTGTGCTCATAAGCTACTGGCATCAGAACAGCTGAACAGAATACTTAAATACATTTGTGAGAGCTGTTATGCTGTATGAAATACCATCACGTCTTACTTTTATTTGGCAGAGGACTAGGTAGAAGAGCTGCACACAAGTTCTTTAAAAGCAGATTTAGTGACATCTATAAATTTAATAAGGCTGAAAAATTACAGGGGTTGTAGTCACAGCAGAGGAAAAATATTGTTTTAAATAGTGGGTGGAGAAAGTTAGTGCTAGGTGACTTGTGTATAAGAACAGGGATGCCTATAAAGGAGGAAGCAGTGTAGGATGAAGTTTGACTTTATGCAATGAAAAAAATTGGTGTAGGACCAACCTGCTGATCAAAGTGAGCAAAGCCAGCATTGTTTGGAGTTTTGAAGTCATTTATCCATTTAATGAGTAGGAATAGTTTTCCGTAGTGGAAATTTCCAATAGTATTATAGAATGTACTGATTCTATTCAAAACTGAAAAGGATTTACCCTACCAGTTTACTGTTATCAAGGAGTAGTACTCAGGATGGGGGCTCTCTAACCAAGCACATGTAATTATGCTTTGGTAAATTGGTACAGCCTTATACTACATTGTGTGGGGGCTTGATGTCCAAAATCCAGAACCGAAGGAAATTGCTTTTCACAAGCTAAACTTTGTTACAAAACTGCATGCTGCAGAATTGTTTTGCCCAGACTGACTAGGAAAACCATGTGCAACTTAACCTTTTCTGTCAAGATTTGACATGCAAAACAAATGACTCAGATCATCATGTAGTTTGCTTTTGTAAACATGCTATACTCCACTCATCACTTCATCTTTAAAGATGTGGTCTGAAAAGTGTTAGTGGTGACATCATTGTGCACAGGCTGAGGAGGTTGGCCAGTATGGCGAGTGCTTGAGATCAGGTTACACGTCATACGGGGTATACAAAGTAGTTATGTATCCCAAGAGCAATTATGTTTGTGTTTTGTGAATCCAGTAACATCTTATCACTACTTGTAATACTCATGTTTAATGATATGCATTTCACCCTTATTTTCTCTTATGAAAGCAACAAGCAGAGAAGAAATAGACTTTGCATTCCGTAATTTCATCATCATGGCACAAATCAAATGATTAGGAAATCTTGGGATGCAATTATGTGAGCCTGTCATCCCTGTAATTCTGTGGAATAAATCACTTTCATTCGCAGATATTTAGTTTCTGCACACTTGCAAACAGAAATTATTTAAATAAATTCATTTATAGTAAGACTTCTCCTGGTAAATCCTAAGTGGATAAGATCAGAAACCATCTACTGAAGATGGTTACTTCCAGCACATCCATCCATCCACAACCCCTCTCCCCATTGTTGCACACTGGGAAAGATATCTGTGTCCAGCTTATACTTACTAAGAGATGAGATATGGTTGTTGACCTCCTTGCAGTACAATATAAACAAACACGGCAGCAATTACACCATTTCATGCAGTCCATAATGACCTGCCTAATAATCACTTTGTCCTTGGTCTCCACAGAAATCAGGATACACACATTCCTACCCTTTTTCTAATTATGGAAATACACTCATGTCTTTTTACTTTACATCTGGGTCTTGCAACTAATGTCAGATCATCTGTTGACTATGCCTGTTCATACACTGATCTGTTAGAAATAAGTAACAGACCATCTTGACAGTGGGGCAGCTCTCTCCATGGGAGGCTGAAGGACAAGAGTGAGATACACAACACCAGTATAGTCCATTGCCATTATTAGTTCATGCTCCATTCCCAAGTGTACCCTTCATCTACATAATGAGTAGAGCTTGCTTTCCCAGCAAGTGGTAGACTGTTGCCAACACGTCTGTTTAAGTAATCCCATACCCATGACTCCATAACATCAAAACCTACATACAACTAGAGTGCTTTACAGATTTGCATAAAGACTGCAACCTGTTTATTAGTATCCTCTCAAGAATCAGGCTGTGAGTAGGAATTAGGTGAGCTATCCAGTGTGTATGATGCAGCATGGAAGCACCGACTGACGAGGGAGCTCAAATGTGATACAAAGGGGAAGGTTGCACCTAAACCACACCAAAGTATTGTCATTAAACCATTTCATATACAGCAGAGACTTTCATAAGTCAACTAGGCAGCCACATAGGGTGTTTTTCTGCATTTGTTTGAATCAGTGAAATAGCACACCTGCTCTAAGCAAACATCGTTAAGATCTGCTTGTGGCAGGTAGTCCCTACCTCTCAAAGTGGTACATTCATATTTTCTGCCTTGCTTCATCCCTATCAAGAATTTCTACTTTTTTGAAGTAGACAGATTTTTTTTTTTTATTTTAAATTGTATGCAGTGTCACCTGGCCAGCCCAGGTGACATGACAGGATTGGAGATCTTTCAAGATCAAGTGAACATGTCTTCAAATTAGATAAGCCAACAGTGCAGTGTGGAGGAAAAAACAGCTAAAACTGTCACAGTGTTAACTTTTTGTGGGTGCCTAAGGGTTAAAATAGCACCAATAATGATTTGCAGTCTCCACTACATCATAGGGCAGCAGTGGTGGTGCAGCGGTTAGCATTGCTGCCTGACAGCAAGAGGTTCACCAGTTCAGTCCTCAGCTGGGGTGCCTTCTGTGCGGAGTGTACAAGTCCTCCCTGTGGTCACGTGGGTTTCCTACCACATCCCAAAGACATACTGTGGGTGGATTGAACACTCTAAATTGGCCCTAGGCGTGAGTGCATGTGTTTGTGCCTTCTGTGGAAAGTTGGGCACCGGGCTGGCAACTCAACACCGTAAAACTCCACTGCCAATGAGTGGACAAGTGATCCACTGTGGCGACCCCTAACCAGGAAAAGAAGAAGAAGTCTCCACTACATCATGAGTCAATAAAGCAGGGGGTGTTTCTGAAATCACCAAGCTGTATTGGACTTTTCTGGTTAGGAAGAACAAGTCTTTTATTTGTTCTACAAATGTACAGTGTCCAATACACAAATTTTTTCTGCATTAGAAGTTTAGCTGTACCATTACTATTCTAGGGATTGTTTCAGTAAAGGGCATTTTGAAACAAACTATTTTATGCCATGCTGGAAAAGTGTACACACAGTTTACATATGTGAATGTGGGGACGGACACACACACACACACACACACACACATACATATATATATATATATATATATATATGGATTCCTATTACAAGAACGAAAGTTCACTACTTCAACCTTGTAATAGGAAGCCACATTTCTGTGAAAGTTCACTTTAACGAAAGTGAACTTTCACGAAAGTGCACTTCACCAAAAGTACCGCAGCACAGTGGAGGACATAAAAAACAAGCTATGTCCTCCACTATGGTGCAATAGTCATGGACCTTAGGGTTAGGCACAGGTTAGGGTAAGGGGACAGTTAGTAAAGCTATCCCCTTACCCTAACCCTAACCCATGCCCTAACCCTAAGGTTCGTGACTATCGCACCATAGTGGAGGACATTGCTATGTCCTTCACTACACTGCAGTCATCACGGACCTTAGGGTTAGGGCACGGGTCATGGTAAGGGGATAGCCAGTAGGGCTATCCCCTTACTATGACCCGTGCCCTAACCCTAAGGTCTGTGAGTACTGCACGGAAGTTCAGTACAGCACCCGTTCGTTGTACTGAACTTCATGTAAGTGCACTTTCGATTAAGTGCACTTTTACTGCAGTGAGCATTCCATGCACTATTTTGAATTAGTGAAAATTCGATCTAGTGTATGGAATCCATATATATATATATATATATATATATATATATATATATATATATATATATATACACACACACACACACACACACACACACACACACACACACACACACAAACACACACACACTAAATGGGTTCTACATCCTTGAACGGTAGCATATGAATAGGATGTAAGAGAGGAGCATCATCATACTGTGTGCTATTATTTGGTTGTGAACAAACTGAACAGCGGTCCAGCTGTGAAGACTTGGTGCCTGCAGACTACCCCTGCAATGAGGTGAATCCATCAGGTAACAGTCTCAAACAGACCACAGGCTGTTAGTATTGCAAGCCCAAGAGTGGTCTCAAGTGGTGTTACCTCTGGATCGGTTCTGGGCACACTTTAAATGTCAGGTAAGCATATCAAAGATCCTTGTCTAATGAAATTTCCAGATTATAGCAGCTCACCAATACCACATATTTTCCAAGAAGGTGTAAACATTAACACCTCACTAAAAATGACCTGGTCACCTTCATGAACATCAGCCACTGTTACACTGGTCATATTGTGGACATACAGCCAAGTGGATGTACTTTAGAAATGTGTGTATGTGTAGTACTTCATTTTTCTCAACACTTCTCTTTAATCTATTACCTATATATTCCTGTAACTCTACAAAGAATAACTTACTACTTTAATCCACTCTCAAATCTGGATTCACTACAGCTGAATGAAATCTTACACCATTTCCATGGAACATTTATGAGTCTGAAACTTCTTATATATCCCCGGTGATGAAGATTTACACCTGCTCCACTCTACCTATCTTATAAGATAATTACCCATGAGTTATGCACATGGCTAGCTGCTATGCTCAAGCTTAAGCCATCACAATATAACAAGTAATTGAGGGTAAGTCCTCCTAAAGTTACCCTGACTATCCTAAGCTAACCAAAGCACCCAATCAAGACCCTAAAAACAGGCCTGATGGCAGGATTGCCACCTTCCATCCATTACAAATTGTCTATGCTTAAAAATTACTGCCACCTTTTTCAGGCATACTTAGGACAGTTTGCACATATAGAACAAATCTGGCTCCTCTGCCCTTAAGGGTGCAAAGGAGGGTATGGGAGCACATGACCAGGGTATCTAGTTCTTGAGACTGAACTCAAGATCCGCAATAACACCAGCAGTGCCTTCAGTGGGGTGGACAGGGCTGCTGAGTGGGTTCAGTCACTTGAAGTGAATGACCTGCCTCCACTGATGCCTACCCTATGCAAATCATGACCACATTAGTAGGCTTATGGCTCTAAACAGATAAAATAAATTCATCCCTAATTTTATATGATATTTGTTTACCGGGATAGTCTGACTGGGCAGATGCCCATTTTCAATGGAGGTCCAGAAAGAAAAGCTCCAATAGATACAACAATATAACATGTCTGGTATAAAGTAAAGCAATCAAAAGTAGAAAAGGACTTATCTTGTACCTAAAATATAGTTAACACATAATAGCCAAGCATTGCATACAATGGATAAGACAGGATATGCATGGAGTGTTGCGAGTTAGGTAGATGTAGCTATCTATTGTACAAAGCAAACACTGTGTAAGGTACTATAACAAAGTTAAGACAGAATCATATATTGCATGGATCCACATGGAAAATTAGGATAAGAGCTGAGAGAGACACAGAAATGGGAATAGTAAGTTGAGCTGGATTATATTAGGTGAAAATGTATATGTAATGAGGAGATAATAGTGGAATAAGTATGAAGTGTACAGTGTAGGAGGGGTGACCAGCCAGGAGATGGACAAAAGCAAAGCCAAGACCGAGCTGGGTGACCTTTGTGAAGTATTTTAACTGTGAGGGATTAGCATTGGTTAGGATGTGCTGTCAAGTTCCAAATCTTGGAAATCCAACTGGAACAGACAGTCTCCAGAACTGTTAGCTTTTGTGACTTGTTGTCAAAATTTGTCAAAGACTCTCAAGTGTCTTATTAGATTGAGGTTGGAGTAGGTTATGGAGTGCTGGGCACTTATCGGATTGGTATACTATGCTATCAGCCATCATAATTTGGGTGAATTTTAGGAGCTTGGGTAGCTCTAGCCAGTTTAGTTGGCATAGAGCAGTGCAGTGATGGGATCTAAATGGGGAGTTAGTGGCAAATCTGGCAATCTTACTATAGCAGGCATCCAGTCTTGCTAGGTCTGTTTTCTTCAAGTTGGTGAAGATAGAACCATTGAGTAAGGTAGAAAGGGGAATCCTAGCAATAGATTGCCTTGGAGTGAGTGAGGAAGAGTTTGATTCTATATAATGAACTCTAGTTTTATATGAACGTTTGTTTATGATTAGGCATAATGGTAGACTGTCAGCTCTCACTCAGCTGCACAGTGAGCAAATGGACAGTTCACAGAGCAGTTAGAATTACAGGCAACACATAAGAAATGATGCTTTTACATGGCTCAACAGTCACCTTTGGTGCCAGAAGATACTTCCACTGCTGGTGGATACTGACATTAAAGTGCAGCATCAGTGTTGCTGCATTCCTGAATGTGCAGCCCTTCAGCTAAGACATGGTAAGGTCCCATTTTTTGAGTTAGTGGCAGATCAGGAATATTTACACAGCACATATCAAATCTACGATGCACTGACCAAAGACTCTCAATACCACTGCAGCCACCTATAAAAAGCTAAAAGGTTTGAACAAGCTCTTAGATAAATAGAGTGAATGTCTACAAAATTGGTATAATTCTGGTCCCCAGTACTTCACAGTTGCATTTCAGCAGCTAATTGTGGCATCTGTAATCTTGGGGGTGGGGGGGGGGGCACATAAGGAACTTACCTGATGGATGGCCTGAAGATAAGCCTGCAATTCCTCAATAGCAAAAAAGCCATAGAATCTTTTGCACCTCCATTAAGCATGCAAAACAGAGTATTCACCTCCCTTCCTAAATCTTACTAACCTTACTGCCTCAACCTAAGAAATGTCTTTTCCTTCCTACTAAGGACCAGATTTAATGTGCTGAGGTCACCCCAGCTCTCGGCTCACTGTTACAACTTCACTCCAACATTTCCAGGCCATCCATCTCCTGTATTACTATGCATGCATGTCTCTTGTAATGGTGGGTGACCAAAAGACCTGTAATGTCATATCATACTTTGTGACAACAGACTCAAAGTATTAGGTATGCTCTAAAATAGGATAACACAAGCCAGCTCTGTTGGCAAAATGGAATAGAGACCCAAGTGGAACCTAGCTTTATCAGCTGCAGCCAGCATCTGGGAGGAGAGGAATGAAGCAGTCTTGCCATATCTTCCCAACAGGAGAGGGTATGGGAGCACAGATCCAGGGTGCAGAGTCTTACTGTAGAATGCACGGGAGAGAGTACAAAGAAACAGCAGACTGAGGGATATACTTTAGGTATTACTAGCCCAGTCTTATTATCCTACCTAAACAAGCTTTTTAGATACCCAGTACAAGTCTGTGAATTGCAGCAGTCATTTACCTAGAAGAAATCATGATCGCCTACAGAAATCGACATAACAAGTCCCGTCTCCTAGACTGCAACTATCCTTGTGGGGTAGTGAGAAAACCCCTTCAATCTGTGTTAATCTAATTGCATTCCATTAATGATCCATGCTTAATTTCACTCAGGAGAACATTTTTGATTCCCATCATAAAAAGAGGTGTTTCCAAGCCTGCCCCCCCCCCCAAATATAGCTGTTTGTACATTAGTCACCACCAAATAGACTGCGACTCAGAAAGAATAGTTCCATACTGCTGCTGAAGCTACCATTTCATCCACTTGATGTACAATTCTTGTCCTTTGCACCTCAAACTGAGAATTCACTTCCTTTGTTGCAGCACTGTCATTTGTTCTAAGAGTATCTCCTGTGACCTATTACTAGGAGAATTAGGGGGATTCTTCTGTGCCAATCATCTTGATTTATCAGCAAAACTCACTGCACTGTCTAGCCCTTTCCTTGTTGGTTTTTCATTATTTGTAGCTTCAGTCTTTTAGCATATTCAGAGAAAGCATGGTAATGCAAAAACACTCCTATGATCCTAACTTCATGATGGTGTCCCATTTATAGCTTTGTCCACAACTTACACTAAAGCAGTACTACAATGCTGGATGGTGCTCCGAAAACATTAAAGCTGCTCACAGAAATCCTGAAACAGCTACCAGTAGTAAATAACGTGACACTCTGAACTGCCAAAACTTGCTGTGATGATGTGAGGTAGTGCCAGCTATGCTAGAGAGTGTAGGGCAGTGCATGTGTAACCTGTTTGCATAATTAGCTGGAGTTTTGTAAAAATAAAATTATGTCATTTGAATATCAAATGGATCTGTACAGATGCTTGTGTTAAAAATGTAACTGTGGGTCCTGCTGGACAGGAAAAAATATACATGTCATAATGTGTTGTAACTGATGAAATGTATACATGTTAGCAGAGGATGCTGGAAGGGAAGAGATTAAGCTCAGTCCAGCTAACCTTGAGTAAAATAGCCTGAAACTAAACGACTTGGGTTAGCCCATAAATATTTTATCTCACAGGCCTGAATGCAGCCAGAGATACAATGTTTGGGCTGAGATCCTGCTTTTATTGTCATTAGTGGTGAACTAATTTCTACCCTGGGGTGCCAGAAAATGTCTGGTTAGTCTCTGCAGGAAGGATGAAAGGGTTGGAATGATTTTACAGTCTCTAAACACTGAGAAAAGCCTTAGCAAAGTTCACAGTGTGTATTGCAACACATCAGTATCAAATCCCGGCTCAGTTTCCAGCAAGGGGGTTAGCGTGGGAACCACAGAATTAGGTGACCAGATGTGATGTCTTTCTCGAGTCAGCACTGAAATTATATTTAGATACTAGTCAGAGATGTGACAGCACACACTTGCTGTGTTTTGGAACCAACAAGACCACTCACCCACTTCGTATTGCCTTGCTTTAGTAAGTAACTTTACTAGGGAAGAGCAATTCTTCAGTCAGTTAGGAAAAATATAGTGAGATTAGCTAAAAGCACTGTTTTTCAGCATCTGTCTGAATCTTTCCATCTGTGTTATTTCCTGTGAATTGAAACTCCGGTGTTTATTGTAAATAGATACTCAGTATTCTCATCTAAACCTTTCATTGTGGCTAGTCTTTTAGAAAATATTTTAACCTTTGAGAGTACTTGCATTTATTTAGTGGTACGGTAGCATCACACTCCTGAAAGTCTGGCCGATTGGTTAACATTACCATTTGTACAAGTATTAATTTTACTAAGAGTAATTGGGCACCATGGTAAGAGTCTTAAAGTAGCTGTCTGGTGGCAGTGAATCTATCTTATAGTCTGGGTAGAGGTGACATAGCAGCTAAATCTGTGCCAGCTTTTCCCAGGTGGGTGTGTGAGTATGTCTGAAAATCAAATCTCAAAAAGAGTACGTGTGTGTCAGCTACTTGGAACAGAGACACAGAGCACTAATTTCTGCAGAGAGAAAGGTGGAGTCTTATTTGGGGCCTGGAGAGGAAGTGCAGCCCCAGGACTGGAGTGTAGTCCCTGTGTGCTCTTAAGTGAAACTGTGCTTGGTGCAGAGAGCTGCATCTGAAATACTGAGTGTATCTATTTTTGTTCAAAGTGAATATTCCCCACCAGTGGAAGTGGTGAGGATTGAGGGTCCTTGATTACTGGACCAGAGGAGGGACATCATTCACGCTCGCTTTCTAATTTTATTTAGCAATGACAGAAGCATTGTTTCCTGTGCAGTGTGGAGGTCTGTAAGCACAGCCAAGAAAATGCAGCCATTTAAAAGACTAAGACATTCACATAAATGAATGGGGCCTCTGACCAATCAGTTTGATGCACAGTTTCTCAGTGTCTTGGCTAACTTGTACAAGCTTGTGATAAATCAACCATATTTTTCCTTCTCCCTGCCTCACTTAGTAGTTATATGCTAGTTGTCATTCAGGAAGGCATTTTGGCTCTGCTTGCTAAACAATATAGTTTTCTATTGCAAAATATGGACGCAAGTCACAAGACCTTAATCTGACCTCACTACCAGGTGATTTTTTTACCTATTCCCCTGCTCAAATATTATGATGCAGATAAGGAGTCATTCAAAGAGATGCCTGTCAAGAAAGGCTACACGACTCCAGGATCTAAACATAATAGGCGGCTGTGATTCACAAACAATCCACTGCAGAGACTTAGGAAGGATTGCACACCATAGCAGTCGTATTGCAGTCATCAGTATCTATTGCTTCCTGAATAGTCTGGAGAGGAGGGAAGTTATCACATTGCATGCCCACTGACCTAGTTACTACACCAGCACCTCACATCTCACTTCAACAGTGAGAAGAGCAGGAGCTTCAGAGAATCTTAAACCAAACCCAGACTTGATCAAGCCTCTTCCCTTTCCTGTAGCAATTTTTCTTGTGTCAAGTCCCTTTCACCAAAGAAGAGACCCTGTGCTTGGGAAAGTGGAACCCCATTATGCAATCATGACTTGTCTAGCCCTACCCTGTTGTGGGCAAGTAACATAACAAATACTACTCAACTTGCATCAGCTTTCTGGAGGCAGAGGTCTGTAATTGACTGGGTAGCATAACTGAGCAGCTAATTTAAAACGGTGGCATGCAACTGGAGTGCTGCTGCCATAACCTTAACAGGAGACAAACTAACCCTTGCAGAGTGTGCCTCTGTGCAGCACACATCCAAGTCAGCTTTGAAGAGCAGTCACACTCACAACAGAAGGAAGCAGATCAGTTTCTCAGAGGCAAAGATATCAGGACACAGAAAGCTGCTACCAATTAAACTCACACATACTGGTATTGGTTGGGTACAAGGTTAACTAGACCCATCAATACCACTTGCTTGCATAGCCAAGTGACACTGACACACACACACACACACACACACACACACACACACACACACACACACACACACACACCCTTAAAGAGGGCATAGCACAAGAAAGAGAAGGCAGAATAAAGATTGCACCAAAACTCATCTTTGAAAGACAAATCAGAAAGTGTCAAGGTCTACCCTGCAGCCATAGACTTTGGCATCAGTATCAACCCTGCTTCCCCTTCAGGGGAAAGAAATGAAACCCCCATCCAGAGAAGTAGGGCTGAGACTGATGCAGGACAAATGTCCTACACGTTTACTTACACTGGCCCAAATGCCATTACTGTTAAAACAGAAGGTAGCAAGAAAATGAAGAATAATCAGTGAAAGTTAACAGGATAACCGAGAGAGAGCAAGTAAAAAAAGAGCAGAAAAAGTGAAGGTAGCAGTGGAGGTGACATAGATATGCAGAACACACCGTCATTTGGCATCTCTTACAGATGCTAGCACTAGAAGCACTGCTGCACAATCAGCTCACGAGAAACAGCCATGAAATGGGCAACCTTCACTTTACAGTGTATTCTAGGTTATTTCATTGGTTATTGATCCCTGAAGTCACACTTTGGGGTTTCGCAGTTCACAGAAATGCTGGGAAAGCATACAGACAGAAAAATCATGCAGGTTATGTGTCAGCTGGGACTCAACATGTGCAAAGCACAAGCTTCACTACAGTTGTGTGACTGCATAGAAGTATGTAATATATGAAGATGAGAAAGGAAGGATACTCCCCAGAAAAAAATAAATAAATAAAAGGTAGGTTTGCCCTAGATAGGGGGACAGAGTTTTACAAGCCTGATTTTCAGGGACTTTACAGAATGTCACTGCTGCATGCTTTTGTGCACACACAATGAAAGCACTGCTCATCCATATTTTTTCCATCAAGGCTGCCCACCTCATGCAAAGAGAGTAGCAGCAAACAAGGTTTACCTTTACCAGATTCATTTCTACACTTTTGATCAGCTGTGGTGGTCAAAACAGATAATTATAGCTTACAGCAGAAGGTGAATGGACACTTCCTCTGAATGTTACGTTTTCCTGGTGAAAGTGACCAGTGAGAAGTTAAAAGTACATAACACTCTACCCTTCACTTCACAATAGAGAGTTGATTATCCAAACTAATTGGGACCTAGGGTAGTTCAGATAATCAAACTGTTTGGATAATTAAACATGCACTGAACCAGATAAAAAGCTTCTAAAATCATGTTTTTTTCTGCATGAAGGGAATACACTTCAACCATTCAGCCATTCCAGTGGATAGTAAAGAATATTTTTCACATATAACCGGCTATAAGCTCAAAAGACACTCACAAGTGAATATGTATAATGTTTACATATTCAGATTTTATGATTTTTCCTACCTGAAAACTTTAGAAGTCTGTGTTCGGATAATTTATGCTCCTGATAATCACCATTCAGCTAATTGACTCTCTACTGTACTTAAAGCCCTTGTTACACAAACAAGGAGAGAGAGAAAGAAATTCCTTAACACAGTAAGGATCAGGGTTGCTCCTCATTTTTAACAGTTGTAAGTCAGACATGAACAACCCCCTCCAACCAATATGAAGCATTCCTCAATAAAAACACAAACACGCACATACAAACACACACGCATGCACACACACAAATATGCATGCACACACACAAACATGCACACGCACACACACACACATAGAACATGTGCACATAAACATGCAGACACACACACACACACACACACACACACACACACACACACACACACACACACACACACACATTATCCATATTTGTCCAGCCCTGCCCTCAAAAAGTGAGAGATTTGGAAAAGTGAGTTTAAATGCAGAAAATGTCTGCCCTGTTCCTAGAGATAATGTAAAAGTTAAGTGATTAGGGAGGAATAAACATACAGGGTCATGGACAAGCCTAACTCTTCTATCCCAGCAGAAGGGTGAACTCAAAGAAACCAAGCCATCACGCCATCCCAGCTGAAAAGTGAACCAGAAAAATATTTTCTGGTAGAGCAGCAATTCTACTGCCTAACAATCATAATTCCCCTCACCCACTAAGGGGAAGTTGCTAGTAATTGACAAAAATGATATGACCACTCTCAAGATAAGTTTTTCTGTGTTCTCTTATCTCTGTGCCTGGTTTCTTCAAAGCTACTTCAGTAAAGAAAGACTGCAACACAACATACCATATACTCCCTGCTTTTGTTTGGGTGAGTTGGGGGGCATAAATCAACCAATACAAGGAAAATACTTCACACTCCCCTCAGCAAACATTAAGACATTATAGGAGCATAGCATTCCTTCTCCACCATACAGTTTCCATCATAACTAACATGCCTGCTTTAAATCATGTTACACACTCTGTAGAGTAGCAGTTACTTACCACACACTCTTCCTCTCACCAAAAAAGTACAGTTTTGTACCTACCATAAATGTAGATGTTCGAAGATCCACATTGCTGCAGTCCTAACACTTGGGGTAGTCCGCTGTCCCAGTCGCGTCATATCCTCAGTCTTTTCTTGCCCCAGATGTCAGAAGACCCTAAAAAGATAAGACCAAACCAAAAAACAACAACAACACACCAAACACCCCTGTACCAAATATATATACAATATATACAAAGTGAGAATGGTACAATCCCACTCACACAACCACCCCTAAACACAGAGGGAAGGAGGAGGTAATTGGACTGCAGCAATGTGGATCTTGAACATCTACATTTATGGTAGGTACAAAACTGTACTATGTTCTTCATCTCACATTGCTGCAGTCCTAACACTTGGGTAGAATCCCAAAGCAGAGGTAAGGGAGGATGGCAAATCACAAAGAAGCAGGAGCTGCCAACATGCCCTGTAAAATAGCAGTGGCAAAACCAGCCCTAGTTTTAGAGTAGAGAGGAAGGTGGTAATGCTTAGAGAAAGTATGCACTGAACTCCAAGTAGCTGCCTCCAAAATATCCTTAGTTGCCACCCCCCTTAGAAATGCTGTGAAGTGGCAGTAGCCCTAGTGGAATGAGGCCTAATCCCAGCTGGAACCTCCTTGCCATGATGGGAGTAACAGAAAGTAATGCAAAACCCAATCCACTTAGAAATAGTTTGTTTTGACACAGGCTTGCCCTGAGAACCCAAAGCAAAAGAAACAAACAACTGCTGAGACTGTCTAAAATCCTTAGTCCTGCTTAAATAATAACGCAACTGCCTGTGTACATCTAAAGTGTGCAAAATCTTTTCCCTTATTTTGGGATTTGCATAAAGAGTAGGCAAATGAATAGTTTGGTTTAAAGCCACACTAGAAACCACTTTAGGCATAAAGGAAGGATTAAAGATACCCTGTCCTTATGAAAAATCAAGAAAGGCTCCACCGCCATAAGGGCCTGCAATTCAGACACCCTTCTTGCAGAGGTAATGGCTAACAAAAAAGCAGTCTTCCATGACAAATATTTCAATTCAGCCATAGCTGCAGGCTCAAAGGTTGTAGAGTGAGTTTCTCCAACACAAAATTGAGGTCCCAAGCAGGAGTAGGAGCTCGGGTCTTATATTCTTTGCCCCTCTAAGAAATTGCTTGAACAACGGATGAGAAAACAATGGAGGGTCACAATCATAGTGAGCTGAAATTGCTGCAGCATGAATCTTAATGGAAGAGAAAGACAAACCTTTGTCCAATAACTCAGTAAGATATTGAAGAGCCACACACAAATTTGGCTCTGAAACATCCAAATCCTTTGCTGCACTCCAAAACAAAAATCTCTTCCATTTTACACTTTCCTTGTACTAGGTCTTCTGGCTTCCATAATCACATTAAAAACTTGTTGAGGAAGCTGAGACCTGCTATGGCTCAAAACAGAATATGCCAGGCAGTTAGATGAAGAGAGTGAAGCTTGACATTGAGTAGATGCCCGTCCTTCTGAGACAATAGGTGTGGAATCAAAGGTAAGGGCCATGTTACCAGACTCCTCAGTAATGGGTACCAGTGCTGCCGAGGCCAATCTGGAGCTATTAAAATCATCCTTGGCTTGTCCTGTCTGACCTTTAGGAGTACCTTTGGGAGGAGAGGCAGAGGTGGAAAGGCATACACATGAAGATTTTTCCAACTGAAAGAAAGAGCATCCACTTTCCAAGCTGTGTAATGAAACCTTTGCAAAACTTTGGCAGCTGGTGGTTTAGTGGAGAAGCGAACAGATCTATGTCTGGAGTTCCCCATGACACTGTCAATTTCTGAAATACATGAAGATCCAGTTTCCATTCGTGGGGATCCATGATTTGCCTGCTTAACACATCTGCTAAGGAGTTCTGTGCTCCTGGCAGAAACCTGAAGATTCAGTTGCAAGCAGTCTCCCACAAAATCATTGCCTGCCTGCATAGAGGATAAGAATGTGTTCCCCCTTGTTTGTTGATGTACCACATGACAGTTGTGTTGTCTGTTAGAATCAACACCTGCCCTGGAAGAAGTAAATCCTTGAAAGCCATTAATGCAAACTGGACGGCTAACATCTCCTTCATGTTGATATGTAGATGCTGCAGTCTGACAGGCCACTTGTCTTGTATCCACTTTCCATTCAGATGAGCTCCCCAAGCTGTGTCTGAGGCATCTGTCGTTAAAATCTGACTGGCGGGTCACAGATTGTTTAGGTGACATTCCTGAGCCCACCACAAAAATTCCTTTTGAATGCAAGGTATTATTTGAATGACTGTGTCCAAATCCTGGCAGTGCTGTGTCCATACATTTTTGAGATACCATTGCAGCTTCCTCATATGCAGTTTGGCATTGGGAAGCACCAGAATACAAGATGCCATGAACCCTAAGGCTTGAAGGACTGTCCTTGCAGTCAGCCCGGACTGAAGAGATAGTTGATGGAAGTAAAGAGAAAGATTCTTTTGTTTGTCCGGGGTTAAAAAGGCCATCTGGGTTGCTGTATTCAGTCTCACACCCAGAAAGCACATGTCTTGAGAGGGTACTAGACTGGATTTTATTTCGTTCACAGAATACCCTAGGCATCTTAGCACTGCTATCACATATTCCAAATGCTGAAGATGCACGTCCCTTTCTTGAGCCAGAATCAGGCAGTCGTCCAAATAAGGATAGATTTGTATTCCTTTTAGCCTGAAGAAAGCTACCACTGGAGCCAGAACTTTGTGAATACTCTTAGATAAGCCAAAGGGCAATGCAGAGAACTGATAATGAGAATTTCCAGCTCAGCAGATACTTCCTGCATATTAGTCTGATAGGAACATGAAGGTAAGCTTCCTTGAGATCCAAAGTTACCATCCAGTGATCTTTGCCCAGCAGAGGTAAAAGCTGTTGTAACGTCAACATTTTGAACTTGGGAATGTCCAGATAAGTGTTGAGGATAGATAAATCCAAAATTGGTCTCCATGTGTTCCCCTTTTTGGTACTAGGAACAGGCGTGAATAAAATCCTAGGCCCCTTTCTGGCAAAGGAACTGGCTGAATGCCTATTTGGAGTAACAGAGAAATTTGTTTGTGAGCCTCTTTTCTTTGTTGAGGAGGAATGTCTGGCATGCCTTTGAAAGGGGGCAAGGTATGGAAATAAAACCTGTAACCGTGGTGAATGATATCCAATACCCATCTGTCTTGGGTAATTAAACTCCAGTTTTCTTTGAAAAGTGCCAACCTTCCTCCCAAAGGTGCTGCCAGGCGAGAAGATTCTGGCAACTGGAAAGGCAGGTCATTGGGTCTGTTGAAAGGACTGACCCCTGCCCTCACCAAGACTGAGCAGGTGAACTGCCTGTTCTAGGCCTAAAGAACCTTGAGCTCTACCCCTACCACGTCTAGACCTACCCCTAGACTGGGAATCATAAGCAGGATATGTCCACCCCTTGGTAGGCCAATTTCTACTAAACCTCGGAGGCTGAACCTGCAAAAAATCTTTAACAGTCTGCATAGACTTAGCCTTGTCTTCCATTTTCTTTAGAACTGCTTCCACAGGCGAACCAAACAACACATCAGATTGTAAAGGAGCATCTAAAATCCTTGTCTTAACATGCTCAGCTAAATTCTGATCCCAAGAACCGAACCAGTGGTAGCCACCCATCAAAACCACATTGCAAAGCATGCTTACCCACCTGTTCAGAAACATGAACTAAATCCTGCAACTCTTTACACTCAATACCTAAAGCATCTACCTTAGACTTCAATTTTGAAAGGAGATAATTTTGGTATTTCAACATGTGAAACTGGCAATTCAAAGCCCTCATGGCTAATGTGGAAGAAGTATACACTTTCTTTCCCCATCTATCCAAAGCCCTTGCCTCTTTATCTGGAGGAACAGGATTTTTAACAACAGAAGCCTTAACACCTTTAGGCCCCTGAGAAACAGTTTCTGGGTCTGCCCTAGGACTCTTAAAAAGATACTTATGAGCTTCAGGCACCCTATAATATCTATCCGGTTTAACTGGAGCAGGAGGCAAAGAATCAGGGTTCAGAGAAGCCTCTGCAAAAACATCTTCCACCACATCCAGAACAGGAGGTATAGCTAAAGGCCTATGCTGGGGTAGAAACAAAAAATCCCTAAGCCTTTTCCTGGAATCAGAGAAAACCTGACCTTCCCATTTAAAATGCTCCCTCATGGAATGAAGAGTCTCTGAAAAAGAAAAATCCTCAGGAGGAGAAGCAGAAGGAGTAGAATCATCCACATCAGAATCAGAGTAAGGAGAATACTCCTGCAAGTCTTCACGAGAAGACTCAGAAGCATCGAACCCTGCTCAAAACTCCCAAGCTCAGGTTCCACCCTAGGCCTCTTATCAGGAGGGGGCATAGAACCTCTAATCATTGTAATCAAATCTTCTGCCATCTTAAGCATATGCTTCTTAGGCACAGACCCTGAAGAACTAGGGGTAACACCTGACACAAAACCTGGCCTGCCCTGGGAGAAGCCTTAGAAATGGAGGGAAGGCCTAATCACCTTAGGAAGGGAGGGAAGAACAGCTACCTGAGAAGCCCCTTCAGCCTGGCCTACCTCCTGAGAGGTCACATCTTGCAATAATAAAGTATCTCCCTGGGACTCCAAAGAAACTTCTGGCTGAACCTCCGACTCCACCGAGCCCTCTAAAGAGGTTCTTCCAACTTTGCTGCTTTGTCCTTGCATTTTATAATTACACCGCTTCCCAAAAACTAACCTGGCACAATCCAATCTCCTCTTTATAGTGCATTTGTTAAATCTAGCACAAGAGCGACACCCAACAACGTCGTGCTCAGGCCCTAAACAAGGTATACACAAGGTATGATAATCCCTATGAGGTATCTGTTTCCCACAAGAAATACAGTTATTCACTTTTTCTGACATCCGGTAAAATACTGAGGCAAGAAAAACCAAAATATTCAACTTTGATTCGGTCTGAAACTCCGACTTCGGAAAATCTCAGAACGCCAACCTGCACTCGCAACGCTGCTTCTGCATCGGACCATGCGGCAAAAAAGACTGGGGATATGACGTTGGTCATGCGCATTTGTACCCTGACGTCCTGACGTCAGACTAATACTGGGACAGCGGACTACCCCAAGTGTTAGGACTGCAGCAATGTGAGATGAAGAACATCAGTAAACACATATACAGTAAAATGTTACAATCATTATATTTGTAAGAGACAGCTACAGAAGCAGCTGTAATGGACTGAATATAATACACATAATTCCGGAGATAAATAGAAAAAGGCAAACTGTATGCTAAGTGAAGAGGAATTGTGCCTCATTGCCTTAGTGAGGTGTTTCAGTGGCCTTTCCAGTTGTTGCAGATGTCTTGTGAGGTACATACCAAATGGGGTATTGTACTCTATGATGGGTCTAATGAGGGATGAGTACAGTGGGACAATGACCTCCTTTTTTCTGGATGAAAAGCCTTAGTGATGAGGTGTGCCACATAGAAGGATTTCCTGACTGTTGTGGCATTGTGGTTATCGAAGGTGAGACCACTGTCCACTCGTGTTCCTAAGTCTTATCACAATTTCAGTGTTTAGTGTACTGCCACCTATGTGGTAATTCATGGGTACATGTTTTTTTTCACAAAGGGAATAACTATACACTTCTTGACATTGAGCTTGAGCCCACAGCTCTGGCACCAAGCATCTGTTTCTGTAAGGCCCTTTTGTAGAATATACACATCATTTGGGGATTCAGTAATGGCTCCCAGTTTGCAGTCATCTGCAAACTTTGTTAGCCAGAGTCCTTCAGTGTTGGCCTGTACTTCAGAGAAGTAGATGCCAAACAAGAGTGGTCCCAGGACTAAACCCTGAGGTACTCCACTTGTCACTTGTCTGGAGCTGGATTTGGAGTCAGCTACTTTTATAGTGTGGGTTCTGTCAGAAAGCCAGTTGGCAACCCATTGAGTGATGTAGGGATTTATGCCCAGCTTAGTAAGTTTATCTATGATTCCAGAGTGGGGGATGGTGTTGAAGGCCTTGGCGAGGTCCAGATAGGCTGTGTGGACTGCCTTACCGTCGTCCACGGATTTGGAGACTGATTCGAAGAAGTCAATCAGGTTCAGCAGACACGATCGGCCCTTCACGAACCCAAACTGGGTGGGGTCCAGTGTTTGAAGGTTGCCAATGTCTTTGTTTATAAGTTCCATAATAATACATTCCATGGACTTGCAGATCAGGCTCCTCAGACTGATGGGACAGTGGTTCCCAGGATCCAAGGTGGATCCCCCCTTGTGGAATGGAATAACTGTAGCTGTGCACCACTCAGTGGGCACGAAGCCTGAGGTGAGGCTGATTTCCTAGACATTATAAATATTTTTATACAACCTATAGTTATATAACAATCATTAACTGATATTATTAGAAAACCTCAAAGCTGGATCTACCCATATAGCCAGGTCCTTAAATGAATCTACACTTTTAATTACTGTGTGCTGTATTAAATATTCACCTTTCAATTTATGTCTCCCAAATCTCAGAGGCTTAATTTTTGATCTATTTATCAGCATATTATTCTCCTGTGCCCAAATGGTCAATTTAGTCAAGTTCTTTTGCAGACATGCTTTATCTGTAACACACATAATCAGTTTACCCAATTTCAGGTCATCTGCATATAGACTATAGAACACCTCAAATGAAAACATTCGGTCTGAAAGATACAAGCTAAACAAGTAAGGGACTAGGACAGAGCCCTGTGGGACACCCTGACTGTAACCAAGAATTTCACCTGATCAACTGCTGCATGATACTTTTCATGTCCTATTTGTAATCCATGCAGCTATAGTACACCGATACTTAGATGTTCTAATTTATTGATCAGTGTTTTGTGTATGACCCTGTCAAATGCTGAAGTTAAATCTAAATAAATTACATCACAGCACAATTTTTCATTCATAGCTGTTATTATATTGTTATGGAACATTATGTTACAGGTGGTAATAGATCTATTTTCAACATATAAATGCTGATATATGATTTCAAGTCCCAACCTATCCAGTTACGACAGTAACTTATTCAATATAGGTTTAAGGGTCTGTATGGCTCTAGGTTTGTCCTACTCCTCTTTCTCTTAAAAACAGGTTTAATAAGCGCATGTCTCCAATCTTGAGGAATCTCCCTGTGTTTATATGATCTAGTAAATAATAACTATAACGGTACTGTAAGTTCTTGCTGAAGTGTTCTCAGGTCATTATTACTAATTCTGTCTCCTCCCTGTGCTTTATTTGGATCCATTTTGTGCAGTTCTTTTTCAATATAATCTAATTTGATTGCAGTTTCTGCTGTTACCTGGATGCCACTAGGACAACTTATCATCCCCTTTCTGGAGCCAAACTGTTTTGCATAAGATTTTCTAAATATATCTATAATCTGTTGTGTCTGAGAATGCATTTTTAGAAACCACACAAAAAAGGAAAAATTCCAAGAAAATGAAGAACACAAATAGAGCACCAGCACCTTTGCTTTAATCAGTAACAATGATCTGGTACCTCAGTAATTCGCATTCACAGATCAAAGTGAACCAGTTGCAATTTTCAGTTGTAGATCAACAGGAGTTGTGTATATTTTAGGATGTAGTTGTCCTAATACTAAATGGTACATAGGGCAAACCAAGCGTTTGGTTAGAATTCGGATTCTTGAACATCTTAGGGATGTGAGAAATCAAAATAATTTAAGTCTTATAGCCAAGCACTTCTATGAAATACATGGTGGTTCTGATTGTGATTTGCTTTTCTGTGTACTTGCTAAACCCTTTCTACCCAGAGGGGGTGATTATATCAGTAAACTGCTAGAGTTAGAAACTAGGATGATATTGACATTTCAGACTTTACTGCCCTTAGGTTTAAATCAGGAACTTGGTAATTAAAAATAAGGAATAACAAAGGTCTTGTTTGAAGGTCATTAATAAAGTTTTTAATGATGTTTGGATAGTCTGTTTTGAAAGGTAAGTTTATAATATGTTAAAAATATATATTTATTTGAAATATTTATATATATTATACATTCATATATTTTGTATAATTGATGTTTTGAATGATTGACTGAATAATTGGATCTTGTTAATGGCTGTTTGATTTGATATAAATGTCATTTGTAACTGTTTCACTTTGATCCGTGAAGGCAAATTGCCTAGGTACCAGATCATTGTTACTGATTAAAGCAAAGGTACTGATGCTCTATTTGTATTCTTCAATACATTTTTAGAGTCTACCCACAGTTTCTCAATTTGTATGTCTTTACTGCTTCCACATCTTATATATCTGTAAAAATGTTTCCTATTATGCTCAATATCTCTATATAAATTTTCTTCACATTTTTCTTGATCTTGGTGTCACACTAGGCTTAATTTGTTTGTCCAGCTTGTTTATTTCAGTTTTCAAAGTTGTAGTTTGACCTGTCTTCAGTTTCTTATATTTTTTTCTCTTACGTTAATCAGGTATCATGTTCTTATGGAAATATATCCCCCTCAGGTTGTATGCGTAGATCATTATGTTAAACATTTTTTTGATTTTTTTTTACACTCAAACAATTTCTCTTTCAATTCTTTTCACATTCTATCTGCAGTTTTTCCATTGAACACCTCACTCCAGCTAGTTTTACCTAGTGACCATTTTGCCTGCATATAATCTGCAATTAATCTTCTGTCCGTTGGTTTACATTTAAGTTTGTCAGAATTATCTAGCAACAAATTAACCTTTATAACCTCATGATCACTGCAGATCAACGGTGGTAAAACTTGACTTAGGGATGGGCGTATGGCATTGCTCACTTGGGAAGGATTGAACACGCAGTGATTTAGGCTTGTTTAAACACAAATAAACCCCATGTTAGAGTCTTCATTAAGAGACAAGTGAAATAAGGAAAATGGATCATTTGTAACCTTTAATTGTTCTTAAGATGGCACCATCCAAACTCTCGGCATTGCCTGATGGACATTGCATGGTGGCAGTACACATCAGTGATATAAGATGATTTAATGTACTTATAGTAAACCAGCAGTCCTATTATTTGTTTTGTTCCTTCCTTTAAAAAGTGAATTATCTAATGAAAGGAGACAGAGAGAACAGTATGTTTTGTATATAAAGTTTTATTTCTAATATGTTTAGCAAAAGAGGGGAGTTAATGAAACTTGGCATTGCTGGTTTTAACATAAATTAACTTTGAAGCAAACAGCTATTGGCCTAGCTGAGGCTGGAGCTGGAGAACAGTATTTACACAAAATTCCCTTGTGTGGAGTTCAAAAGACGGGGAAAAAGGAGCTATAATTATCTGAATGCATAGCACAGTTCACTTCCTATTCACAGTTAAGCAAATTATTTGGTGGGCTATGTCAGCTGCATGCCCTCAGCATTTGCAAACCTTGGTAAACTAAGAACAATATACAGACAAAATCCAGTTAGCAAAACAGGATATCGGCAAACGTAGTACACCATAGCTCAGCAATAAAGCACCAGTTTGTTTTTCTTGTGGGGTAGTTTTAAGTGTTTACTATGAGATATATGTTTGTTGGAATAAAACTGCATTGTGACAAGAATTGTTAGGTTTATTCTGTATAGAGTGTAATAACTTTCAGTTTCTAAAGTTAAAACAATATGAAATAACAATTCTTTGTCTGGAGACAGCCTGTTGGTGATCATAATCATTATGTTGTAAAAAGATCTAATTATCATCTCAGGTATGTAAACAGCTACTAGATGCAAAAAATGCATGTGAAATGTATACATATTCAGACTCCTTAGACGCAAAACATTAGAGAATACTTTACCAAAATCAGAGACAATGTAAATATGTAGTAATACAGCACAAAATGAAACACAGAACTCTATACATTGCGTTAATTACAGCTTCCACAAGAAAATGTAAACTCAAACCACACTTTGTTGTCTGCCTCTACTTACTGAAATTTTCATTCACCAGATTCCAGATTTTCAGTGTTCAGATTCTGAGAAAACAAACTCATCATCCAGATCACACAGCCAAACCATGATTTCCTGTTTTCTCCACTGCTGTGTAGCCTTGGCATTGGAATATTAGAATCTAGAGGACTAGAGAGTGCATAGGGGCGTGGCCTCTGCAAAAGCATAAGTGTAGTGTTCAGTCTATCTTGTTGTCATCTATTAGGGGAATTATTGGAGTAAGTTCTACTGCTTCCCATGTAGTTTATAACTGTCATTCTGCAGAAGTGCTAAAATTTAACATTTACAGTTTTTTCCTGAACTGTGGTGCTTGATGATGGTTTTAAGGATGGTATGCCCTTACACTTCTACTAATCGTGTAGACTCCCTGCTCCCCAACATAACTTCTGATGTTAAAAGAAGCACACAGGGCATTTGGGAACTCCCAGATGATTTAACAATAACTGATAACTTAGGCCTCAGTAATAATTGACAGCATGCCAGAAAATAACTCACTAAATAAAAAGTACAGTTGTGTACACTTACCATAAATGTAGATGTTCGAATGTATTCACTGTTGCAATCATCACGTTTGGCTTATCTGCTTGCAGTAGCCCTCAGTCGGCCTGATTATCAATGTCTTGGGTCCTGAGTTGGTTGCTGTCTCATCTTCCATGACGTCAGGTAGTCAGGGATATAAAACATGCAGCAGATGCCATTACATCAGTTTTTCTTGCCCCAGATGTCAGGTGCCCCCCTAATGGGAAGCAATTAAAGATATATATATATATATATATATATATATATATATATATATATATATATATATACACACACACACACACACACACAAGGTTATACCATCAACAAAAAAGCAAATACACCAAAAAGCTTTTAAGCATAGTAAAGGAGAGAAGAGGTATAGCCAAAAAAAGTCAGGGGGCTGGAGGGAGGGTAACTAGAACTGCAACAGTGAATACACTCGAACATCTACATTTATGCTAAATGTACACAACTGTACTATGTTCTTTGTGTTTTACTGTTGCAGTCATCACATTTGGGTAGATTCCCAAACCTAAAGATGGGAGGAGGAAATTAGATAACATTATGACCAGCTATAAGGCCCTGCAATACTGCAGTGGCAAAGCCAGCTCTGGATTTTGAGAAAATTGGCAAATGGTAATGCTTGGTGAAAGTATGTACAGAACTCCAGGTAGCAGCTTCTAGGATGTCTCTGGTAGGGACACCTCTAAGAAAGGCTGCAGCGGTAGATCCAGCCCTGGTTGAGTAGGGTCTAATCCCCTGTGGATAGATTTTCCATGGTACTTATAACATAAATGAATGCAATGGCCTATCCATTTAGAAATGGTTTGCTTTGAAATAGCCTTCTCCTCTGCCCCTGCAGCAAATGCCACCAGCAGTTGTTCAGATTTCCTTTGAGGTTTAGTCCTGTCCAAGTAAAATCTAACTTGTCTGTGCACATCTGAGGAGTGCAGTATCCATTCCCCTTTGTTCTGTGGATTAGAAAAGAAGGTTGGTAAATGAATGGATTGATTAAGAGCCACACTGGATACCACCTTGGGCATGAAGGAGAGACTGGTCCTGAGGGACACCCCATCCACATGAAATATGATGAAAGGCTCCACAGCCATAAGGGCCTGTAATTCAGATAACCTTCTTGCTGAAGTGATTACTAAAAGGAAAGCTGTTTTCCAAGAAAGGAATTTTAAGTCTGCACTTGCAGCTGGCTCAAAAGGAGGAAGAGTGAGTTTTTCCAATACAAAGTTAAGGTTCCAGGCTGGAGTTGGGGCTCTCCTGGGTAGTCTTAAGTTTTTGGCCCCTCTGAGGAACAGCTTGAGCAGTGGGTGCGAAAAGAGGGGTGGCTCCGTGTTGTAATGAGCTGAAATGGCTGAGGTGTGAATTTTGATGGAGGAAAAGGAAAGGCCCTTGTGAAGCATCTGATGTCAATTGGGCACTGCTGTGGTCATCTCTTGAGTTTGGTTCCAGGCACAGAATCTTTTCCATTTTTCCACATAAGATTTTCTAGTACTAGGCCTCCTTGCCTCCACAATGACATCCAACACTTGTTTACTGTGGGATGGTAATGGAGAGATTAGGTAATTAGCCAGGCTGCCAGGTTCAGGGTTTGAAGCTGGGGGTGCAGAATCTGGCTCTCCTGCTGTGACAGCAGGGTAGGGGTCTGAAGCAGGTGCAATGGGGCTAGCAGTGATACATTGCACAAGAGTGGGTACCAGTGTTGGCGTGGCCAGTCTGGTGCAATCAGTATCATCCTTGATTTGTCCCGTGTGATCTTTAGTAGTACTTTGGAGAGGAGAGGAGAGGCAGAGGAGGAAAGGCATAAACTGATAGATTTTTCCAGCTGAAGAACAAAGCATCCACTTTCCAAGCTTGTTTGTGGGGAGTCCTTGTGCAGAATTTGTCCAATTGGTGGTTCTGGGGGGAGGCAAACAGGTCTATATCTGGGCTCCCCCATTTGTTTATCAACATGTTGAAAGTCTTTGGTTCCAGTTTTTACTTGTGTGGGTCCATGAAATTTCTGCTTTGGTCATCTGCCAGTGTATTTAGTTTTCCTGGCAGGAATTGAGCCTGTAGATGCACTTGATAGTTCAAGGTTGTGTTCCACAGAGCCATGGCTAGTCTGCAGAGGGGGTAAGAATGGGGACCCCCTTGCTTGTTAATGTACCACATCACAGTGGTGTTGTCCGTCTTTACCATTAATTGTCCTGGAATAATGTGTTCCTTGAAGACTGTCAGAGCATTCTGTACAGCTAACATTTCTTTTTGATTGATATGCAGGTGCATTTGACTTGGGTTCCATTTGTCCTGAATGCACTTCCCTTCCAGGTGAGTCCCCCATGCATAGTCTGATGCATCGGTTGTTAGGGTTTGGGCGGCAGGGGGTAGAATGAATGGTAGTCCCTTGTTATGATGGCGGGCATCTGCCCACCAAAGGAATTCTAGCCATAGGCAAGGTATGATAGGAATCATTGCTTCTAGATCCTGAGAATGTTGACACCATAGGCTTTTTAGATACCATTGTAGTTTCCTCATATGTAGTCTTGTATATGGAATTAGTAAACTGCAGGAGGCCATGAACCCCAAGGCTTGCAGTATTTGCCTTGCAGATAGCAGGGTTTTTGTGGCCACTATTTTAAGTAAGTTGCCAAATTAATTTGTTTCTCTCTGGCATGAGGAAAGCCATCTGGGAAGTTGTGTTCAAGCTTGCTCCCAGGAATATAATTTGTTGACAGAGTACCAGCTGTGATTTCTTTTCGTTTATGGTGTACCCCAGACAAGTTAGCACCTTTTGTACAAATGCCAGATGATTCAAATGTTTGTCCTGGCCTGAATTAGACAATTGTCCAGGTATGGGTATATTTGAATATTTCTTTGCCTGCGAAATGAAATGACTGGAGCTAGGCACTTTGTGAATATCCTGGGCGCAGTAGATAAGCCAAAGGGCAGTGCAGAGAACTGCTGGTGCATGCAGCCTGCTTTGAAGCGTAGGTATCTTCTGCAAGATTCCCTGATTGGGATGTGCAGGTAGGCTTCCTTTAAATCCAGTGTTGTCAACCAGGCATCTTTGCCTATCATGGGAAGCAACTGGTGAAGAGTTAGCATCTTGAATTTTGGAATCACCAAAAAGGTGATTAGGATAGAAAGGTCCAGGATAGGACACCATGAGTTGTCTTTTCTGAGTACCAGTAAAAGTCTTGAGTAGAAACCTTGTCCCTTTTCCTCTTCTGGTACAGTCTGGATAGCTTTTAATCTTAAGAGAGAGAGTATTTGCTTTTGAGCCTCTGCCCACTGATTTGGGGGTAGATCTGACCAACCATTTGGGGTTGGTAACATATGGAAGTGAAATCTGTATCCTTGGGAAACTATGTAAAAAAAAACATTTGTCCTGGGTAATGAGTTCCCAGTTTTTTGTTTGCAGAGCAATCTTTCCCCCTAAAGGAGCAGTCAGTTGAGAAGTGCTTGGAATTTTTAAAGTTAAGTCATTGAGACAGCTTACCATAGGGGGAGTCTTAGCCCCCCACTGCTTAGTCCTGTGAGTACCTTGAAACTGAAGCCTGGTTGTTCTGCTGGTTCTGGGTTTGAACTGAAAAGGCCTGGAAGAGATAGGAAAGGACCAAATTTTTGAGGGCCAATGCCTACTAAATCTTGGAGGCTGCACTTGTAAGAAATCTTTAACAGTTTGCATAGATTTAGCTTTTTCCTCCATCTTTTTAAGAACTTCTTCTGCTTTGTTGCCAAACAGGCGGTCCTGATTTAAGGGAGCATCCAACAATTTAGTTTTAACATGATCTGGCAAAGATTGCTCCTTAAGTCAAGCATGCCTTCTAAGTACAGACCCAGTGACAGCAGCCCTGCAAGATGCCTCTAGTGAATCAAAACCACATTGCAAAGTATGTTTTCCAACCTGTTCGGCAGAATGCAATAAATCCTTTAAATCCTTATTTTCAGCACAATCAGGCATCAACATAATTTTCTGTTTAAGCTATCCAATAATATGCTGCTGACACTTTAAGCAGTTTAAGGCCCTAATGGACAAAGTTGCAGAAGTGTATACCTTCTTACCCCATCTATCCAGGTCCCTGGAATCTCTATCAGAGGGGGTAGGATTTTTGGCAGTAGTAGCCTTAATACCCTTGGGTCCCTGTGAAATGGTCTCAGGATCCGCAGTAGGATTTTTAAAAAGGAACTTGTGAGAATCAGGAACCCTGTAATATATATCAGGTTTTCTGGGAGCAGGAGGTAAAGAGTCAGGGGCCAAGCTAGATTCCGAAAAGGCATCGTCAACAATGTCCAACATAGGAGGGATGGCTAAAGGCCTGTGTTGGGGTAGGAGTAAGAAATCTCTAAGCCTCTTTTTAGAATCAGAGTAATCCTGGCTTTCCCAGTGAAAATGCTCCCTAAGAGTATGCAAGGTTTCACCAAAAGAAAAATCCTCTGGGAGAGAAGCAGATGGAATAGAGTCCTCTGCATCAGAATCCTCATAGGTAGATAAGGGTAAATCCTGGTCATCAGAGGAGACCGAAAGTTCAGAATCCTCGTCAGAAGTATCATAAGCAAACTCAGTCCTAGGTTTCTTAGAGGGGGAAAATTGGCTTCGCCTGATTAAAGTAATAAGGTCTTCAGTCATTCTTATCATTTGTTTTTTAAGCATAGAGGTCTGACCATGCGGTCTGGGCATCTGTTTCCTAGGCATGGTTCTAGTTTTAGGCCTTGAAGAAGAAGATGGCGTCAGTTTAATATGCACGTCAGTAGGCCTGAATACACCCTCAGAAGCTGGTGCCTACACAGTGGATCCGGACGCATCCAAGGTAAAGACATCTGCAGGTTCCACAGTTGAAGCATCTCGTGGCATACTGGACCCCAAATGGGTCTCGGTAGAGGCCTGCAAATCTGAAGTAACGGGTATCAGGGGCTGCGAAAGTGCCTTACTGAGCACCGGCAAACTGGCGACTAGCTTAGGAGAAGCGTCATCGGCAGCTTTGGACCTAGGCGGCCTGTCTCTGTCTTTTTCTTTGCATTTTTTCAGAATGTCGGTAGTCTGGTGGCTTACTGAAGACATATCTGGATAATTGAACCAAGCACCAAAATATTTAGAAGCAAAAATATACTGACGATGAATAGTTCATGGTTTAAATAAGGCATAAAACCAACAGCAAGGTACATCGTGGTCAGGGCCTATGCAAAGAAATACAGTACGAATGAAAATCTTTATGAGGTATTTGCTTTCCACAAGAAATACAATTATTGACTTTTACTGACATTGGTTTAGAGCGAGAAAAAGTTTCCCCAACGGGGTACTTAGCTTTAGTTGAAGACTTCGGTTCTGAAACTCAAAAACGAAAATTTCAGGAGTCAACCGACCGGCACTTGTGAACAGCTTCTGCTTCGGGCACCGCATCGCACGAAAGACTGATATAATGGTGTCGGCTGCATGTTTTATACTCCTGACTACCTGACATCACAGAAGATGAGACAGCAACTGATGCAGGACCCAAGACTTTGATAATCAGGCTGACTGAGGGCTACTGCAAGCAGATAACCCAAATGTGATGACTGCAACAGTGAAACATGAAGAACATCTAATATGAGTTCCAGTATAATACCAGTTCAAATGAGGTGGCTAGACAAAATATTTAAAATAATCTATGACATTCATCCCAGGCATACATTCATGAATGACCGCAAATACAAAGCAATAAATTAAAAAAAAAAGAATGAGAAGAAAGGGGTAGAGGGAATGAAAATGGAAGTGGAATGATTAAATTAATTAGGTTAACTGTTCCATTCCCAGTGTTACACAGTTGCTGGTTGGTAGTGTTTGATGTATACCATTTACTATGAACTTGCCATGAAATATTCCTACCACTTCCACCACCATAGGAATGGTAGATCAGTTCCGACTACAGGAAAGAAACTTACTACTTATTTATTTCTCACAGAATGTATTGCTTGAATTTAAATTGCATATGCAAATGTTACACTGTTGACCCTAACTGGGAAAATGTTTCTGCAGATAAATGAGCGCCTCCACATGAGGTGGGGTATGTCTAGATCCACACTGTACTATGTGTAAGTATAGTCCATGGAAGAATATACTTACACACGTGCATACAGGCAAACACATACTAACTTCATATGGCTCTAAGTTGTGTCTTGTTCTACAATATGCATCTGTCACCCATGGAAACATAAAAGAAGCATTAAACACGGAGAATGGGCATTTATAGCAGGGAGTGTGGCAAGTGCCTTAAGACAGGAAATCAAATAATTAAAACAACTGTAAACAGATACTGGATTCACCATTCAAGCTAGGAATGTACAGATATTTAATGCACTGTATCAAGCCTGCTGTCTTCCCAAATTGGCTATGCATGTTCCTAATGTATATTGTACCAAATCTAACCTGTGAAAATGGTAGACTATCTGATAAGGAAAACTGAAAGGGATAAAAGAGAAAAGGAAGAGTATGCACAGATATTGTATTATAGTTCACTTCAGCCAGCTAAACTGTACATATCAGAGATGTACTCAGCACAAAAAATTAAAATACAAAGGATGCTTTCAAATTTTACTCTGTGGCATAGCTGTTGACTGTTTCGCTCAAGAATCGGAGATAAAACCAAATGTAATGGAGGACAAAGACCTAAAATCAAGGAACATGTTTAAATATTACTCTAATTTACTTAGAAAATTAATAGAACAGCGGGTTTTGCATCAACATGCATTTTCTGAAGAATGAGAAGTTTGAGCATTAGTTAGGTAATCATCTGCGATTTACCAAAAATCAAAATTTTACGAGGAATTAGGGAAAAAATATAAAGAAAAATGATGTTCTGCAAAATCAGTGACAGCTAAGAGCTATGCCCTCTTTTGAGCTGTTTGTTCGTTTGTGCAGCAAATTCAAATACTTATACCCTAAGCTGTATTTCTCACAGTACGGTAATTAAAGATCCATTTCCCATCTCCAGTGACAGCCCATATTCTGGTTTAAGACTATACCTTCACTGTAAATTATGTAGTGAGGGTGTCCTGTGTTTCCTCATCATATGTCATGCATTATCTCTTTAATTAGTATTTAACACATGACACAGTAACTTGCTCTGCTCAAGATATCCAAAATGTATCATCTTTGTTCACATCTTGAAATGTCAGCTACTGACATCTGCCTCTTCAGATTGCTTGTTGGCAGGCACTACCTAGTGCATTCTGGGACATCACAGATTGAATGGAAGTATCAAAACAGTGATACATGTTAGAAGCAATAGCAGAAGAAGGTTGCACATCAAAACCCAGCTTCCATTGTTTTATGCTCTGACACTGTTACAAGAATTCAACCACTATTTAATTTTCACTATTTGATGTACTAGTATTGTGAACATCTGGCTATATATAACTACAACAACATTTTAAGGGTATTATTATTACCCAACAGCATGAATTACACCCTAGAAAATAAATATATATGCATGTGTGTGTGTGTGTGTGTGTATATATATATATATATATATATATATATATATATATATATATACTTTTATTTAATTCTCCTCCATTAAATTTGAAACCCTTTATACCCTGCCAAATTCCCATTATTATGCTATTTATTCTGCAGAAAATAACCTCCAGTAGTATGAGACTAGGTATTGGAAGCCATCATACTGAAAATGGGAGGGGGGGGGGGGCTATTGTAATGCCTTACTTATTTCTTCTCAGCCAGGTATGATATACATATATATTATGCATCATGTCAAATGACTGCTGCCATTAAAGGTGCGAGGAGCCCAGTTTGTTGCTGATGTACTAGTTTGCAATGGAGGCAGCCATTCATGCTGAGACATTGAGCCCTTGTCCAGAAAGAGAGAGAGAGAAACAGCAGCATCTCTCTTGCTGCTCAGACCTGCCTACCTTGCCATCCTTGGTGCACCTGCACTGCTACTCCAGTCCTCATTGCTACTGGTACTACTAGGCTCCATGCTCTGGGCTGCCTGAGTTTGTGGAAAATCTTGCTTATTTTTTGTTTTAAAACTGGTGTCTATAATGTCTTTCTTACACACTACTCGTTATTTATTATCAAACAGAGCTTTCATTATCAGCTGGCAAAATGCTTTCTCAGATACAGGAACTATCTATGTCAGTGATTCACAAGCTCACTACTTTTCTGTCTCTTTATATTAACAGTCATGCATGGGACTTGCTTCACTCAAGCATTGCATTGTATGCTGATGATATTGTATTTATATATATATATATATATATATATATATATATATATATATATATATATATATATATGGGTCTGCTTTGTTTCATTGAATCTCATTTCATTGAATCTCATTTCACTGAACTGAACTTAGTATATATGGTACTGTGTAGAGTACTGTAAGGCAAGTAAAAGATATATGCCCTTTTCCCATCTGTAGTGCGATCCTGGAGTTAGTATATATAGTTAGGGGTGGGGTGGGGGGCACAGCCCCCCACATTGCGGGGTGTGGGGGGAGTAGCCCTCACCTTGTTTGCTTTATATTCTATTTTACCAAACACTTCAAAACAATACATTTTAAACGATAGACACACATAGTTACAACACCAATGACTGTCTCCAGAAAACAATTATCTACTCAAACTAAGTGGGGGGCTATGCCCCCCACACCCAGAAATGTGGGGGGACCGTGCCCCACACACCCCCCAACTAGATATACTAACTCCAGGATCACACTACAATTGGGAAAAGGGCATATACCTTTTACTTGCCTTATAGTACTCTACACAGTGCCATATTTACTAACTCTAGTTCAGTGAAATGAGTTTTCAGTAATTAGACTTTTCAGCGAAGTGGTCAGGGTGAAATGAAATTCAGTGAAATGAGATTCAACAAAACAAAGTAGACCTATGGGATCACTACAGAATACTGAAATTCCACAGTCCCAAGACTCTAAATCCTGAGGACCAGAATCTCAAAATTGCAGAATCTCAAACAAAGTAAAACATCCAACAAACTATTCGAACCAGTATCCAGGGGGGCAAGCCCCCCTGCACCCCACACACCCCCTGCAACTTAAATATACCAACTTCAAGATCGCACTACAGTGGAGTGAATGGCAAAGTTCCTGTTCCGCACTGTACAGCAATCCTCATTCACTACTTTCGAGATTCCGCAATCTCAAGATTCTGGTCCTCGAGATTTAGAGTTTCAGGACTGTGGAATTTATATAGGTTTATGACAGTATACAATATACAATATGTGGTGACTGCAGTTAATGTTAAACATTGACCAAAACCGATCTGTTAATTGTGGTTTCTTGGATTATTAAATATTTTCCCTTCCAGTTGGTGCTGGTTGTTCTTTTTTTGGTGTGATTTTAATCTACTTTGAGCCTTTGCACCTGCCGTCCATGCAGAATCCTAGTTGTAACATTGTAGTACTGCCAGACAGACCTGTGGTGGGGGAGTCGTATGAAGAGTTGTCAGAGGAATGAGCTGCGGTGGTACCATATGCAAGGCAGAGGATTGTAAGTTACGTAGCAGCATTGACTAAAAGGTGGCATCTGTTCCACAGATATGGACCATAACATGGAGAATACATAATACACAGACTAAAACTGATGTATTCATTAACATTCTGAGGTAATACAATACAGTGCACTGACTGTCTGCACTGTGCATCAGTTGTTACCATGCCCGCACAAATCAGAGGTGGGGGAGTGGACAGGGAAGATTCATTATCATCTGTACAGATGTGGGTTATCAGAAGTAGACATGGTAGCTTCAAATGAGTTTACAAGGTTGGGAGTCAGGGATAACATCCCAGGCTCAGGGCGGAGTTTCCATGTTGTTAACACTGACCAACTGTACCACGTGGCCCTGCAGTACCAGAAATAGAGGAGTCTTGTCCAATAGATTGTTTACAGGATCCCAAATGTACTCCCATATAAGACGATAGTTGTAGGTTGGCATACTCAATCCCACAACCAGGCACAGCTAGGCATGGTATACAGAAGGCCTACAGAGGATATGGATGGCACGGCCTTGTGGGGTGCCCTACAGTCTTGCCAGATGAGTATCATCCAGAACAATGGGAGAGTCCATGCATAGGCCAGAAGACACATGGACTGAAGTGACAGTGACGCAGTCTCTGGGGCAGAATGTGCATTCGGTATATACCCATCTTTTGAATGCATACTGTACATTTAGTATGGATGTTCATGATGGGCATCTACCAGTATTTTAATGGGGGCAGCACTAGATGTTGTCATGGCCACCTCTGACAGCAGCAGGATAGATTGCTTTAAGTTTCTGAAAGCTACATCCTCCTACATGCATCACAGAATGTCAGACAGTTCATGCAAAGGTTGAAGGTCCTCACACAAGTCATGCAGCACAGTCAGCATGTCTGACATGGTGCATGTAATGACCGTCTATGACTAGAGCATTGATGTGAATGTCTCCTGATTGATAATAAGGGTGACACCCAGGTCAGGAAATGTCCTGGAGGCATGATGATGATGACATCCATCTACATGCCACTCCCCTACAGTGGATGCACACATTTCAGAGGCAGTGTGACTTGTATATGCTGTATGAGGTGGTGACTGCTGTGTAGCCTATGTGCTGCTAGCATTGACTGGACATGACTGGATATTCAATACTAAACACAGAAAACACCAGAGGTCCTTCCTGCACCTCCTTTTGTAAGTCATCTGTGGAAGATTTGTGTGTGTGTGTGTGTGTGTGTGTGTGTGTGTGTGTGTGTGTGTGTGTGTGTGTGTGTGTGTGTGTGTGTGTGTGCGTGTGGTCTCCAGTGTTAGCATTGCTGCCAATGTCACTGCACAATCAGGTTGTGCTACGTTCAGGATGCTGTCATCTTCAGCCACAGGAATTCTGTCACATCTGTGAAATACCACTGTGTTGATGACCCACCACCTGTAGGGGACTTGTCACTGAAAATATCCTGTGCCTTGGTCCTAACAGACAGTATCAGTGGCATTCTAAAGCACCTGTGCTATGGCTCTATTAAGGTTGCCTACAAGTTGATACCTTGCACCACTTCCTGCCACATCTGGTCTCAGAAAAGCCTTGTCAATTTTATCCATGCCAAGGACATGTGCCATGAGCGCATTGGGCCTGTGGTAGCACCACTGACTCCAATATGATGAACTTTTCCCTGACACTGCCATTCTGTTGGTCACATGACAAGGCATGTACACTTGTGGGTGGCACAAGTAGATTTGTGCATTTGTACACACATCTGCTTGTGGCAGACACCAGTGCTCTCAGCCTGTTCCATTTGTTGTCCACAAACCTGTCTGCTTTTATACTGTTAACCTCTACATCCTGTATCATACTGCAAGCAGAAGTGAACATCATACCACAGCAGCCATCATGCAGGCTCTGCTGAGAGTATACAGGGGGTGACTATGTAGGATGCCTTATATCCCCTGCAACAGATGTGTTGGTCTGTGTGCAGGTAGTACAGTGTTGACACTCCAAAATAAGACAAAACAGACATGCCCATGTCTTCTATACCCTGACAGGGTGAATCACTACCCAACAGCAGGACATTACCTGACAAACACACGTGCTCTGTAACCTGAGAGGGAGAGAAACCTCCCAACAGCAGGACAGGATTTGGTTTAAGCACTTAGGATTTAGGCCCACCCCTTAGCTCTCCCTGGCCTTTCTCCCTCAGATTCTGACAAATATGGATGGACAATTTCCTACAATTTCTCCTGCCAGCCTGGTTGATATGGGCATCCTGAGACAGTGTAGCAACTGCCTCATGTACACAGACAACCATCTTCTACTACAACCTAGGAACACAATCTGTGAGAGATGCAATTACATTAGGAACCTAGAGTCCAAGCTCTCTCATTCTCAAGCCAGTATATCTGGCACTGAAAAGGTTGTCAACACAATCACTATAACTCAAACACCACCCACATCTACACAACACACACCTACATATGCGGAGGTCCTCCACATAAACATATCCAAACAAAGGAGACCTCCAAGGCAAAAACACATGCGATCTCCACAGCCCTCCACACCACATACCATGCATAGTCCACACACCTGTGCCTCACAACCACTAAAGATTCACCATAAATCCAACATATTAGTCATAGGAGGCTCCATTGTGAGACACACAGATGTGCCTCTCACCAGGCTGGATAAGGAGAAAGTCACGGTTAGTTATCTGTCAGGGGCCAGAATTCACCATATCACACACTCACTCAAGTCTCTCAACAACAGGTACTGTTATGACTCTGTCATAGTCCATGTTGGCGTGAATGAGCTCAGACATACCTCTCTGAACTATATGAAGAGAGACATGATTGAGCTCACTGATTATGTGTCCCAGGCAGGTATATCCCTAGCCTTAAGCAGGATTCTGTCGTCACTCAGAATGATGCCTCAATCCAAACAGAAAATTGTTGACTTTAACAATTGGCTTAGTTTCTTGTGTCATTCCAGGGGGATCCATTACCTGACAGCCTGGGAAGATATGATCGACAGACCACTATTTTGCCAGAGATGGCCTGCATCTGTCTCACCTGGGCTTCAGGCTTCTGGCAAAAGATTTTGCTTCCTCTATAGTGCCTTTTTTAGGAAAAGTGATGAGGTTAAAAACTACCAACATAAAAATTTCAACAAAACACAAATTAAAGGTCATGCTGCTAAACACTAGGAGTCTAAACATGAAATTGCATACATTGCAAGCATTCCTAACCCTGGAAAATGCTGACATCTGTGCAGTCACAAAAACCTGGTTACTCATCCTATCATACATTCAGACCCCAAACTGTGGGCAGTAAAGCCAAAGGAGGTGGAGTTTCAATATACATTAAAGGCATACACACCTCCAGGCTGGTCAAACAGTATGACGCACAAGAAACACTCCAGGTGCAGTTAACCATTGACAATACCCCTATTCAAATCATAGCTAGCTATTAGCCCCCTCAAATTTGCCTCAAAATGCCCAATCTGCCTATTTGGACCTGTTTGAATCTATCAAGATTCAACCCTTTACCCAGATCTTGGGTGACTTTAACTTTTCAAACATAGGTTGAAAGAACTACTCATGCAATGAACACAAATGTGCAGAGATTCCTTGATTTTATTAATGCAAATGCCTTGGAACAGCTAGTTGATATCCCCACAAGGGGTGATAATATCTTGGACTTGGTATTAACCAACATGAGCAACCACTGCAGCATCCCTATAGTATCATCCTCCCTGGTAAGATCCAACCACAAAGCGGTCACTTTCAAAGTCACCATCTCCCCAACCCCCCTCTAGCTAGGATCAGACATAAAAAAACTTCTCCAAAGCTGATTACAGCACCCTCCGTTTCTGTAAAAACTGGCACCAATATCCACAACTATACCAAAGCACTATACAAGCATTTGTATAGATACATGGAATTGGGAATGTCTGACAGCACTAAGTCCACCTTAAGGAACAGTAAACCTGTCTGAAGGACATCTGCAATAAATAAACACTAACAAAAGGAAAAAAAATTGATGTCCAAGACCAAGAAGGAGCTGGTGCCCAACTGGAAGCAATGTCTCCTTAGCCTGAACAAGCAAATAAGAGCACTAGTGAAATCCTCCAAAGTAAACTTCGAGTCCAAATTGGTCACATCTACTAGAAACAATCATAAAGCCTTCTTCACATATGTCTACAACCTCAAAGGAAGAACCCAGACCTGTTCACAACTGGTGGTCAAGGACACCACGTATACAAATGCCGTAGATATAGCAAACTTGCTGGCTGACAGATTCAGTGAAAACTTTACCCCTCTGTCTCCCAATCAGTAAATCAGGACATCCCCAGTACCTGCTCCCTTCCCCTTATATCTAGGGAACAGGTCATCACTGCTCTCTCAAAGGCAAAAAAATGCAGCCTTCATGGGACCCGATAACATCCCAGGCTGCATCCTATGGGAACTGAGGCAGGAATTTGCAGCACCATTAGGCACCAAATTTAATCAAAACCTGAGTACTGGCTTCATCCCTGCTGAATGGAGGACAGCCACTGTCATTCCTTTACACAAAGATGGAGCATCCATGACCCATCAGCCTAACTAGCCTGATCTGCAAGGCCATGGAATGGATTGTCATGGACCTCATTAACAAGGACATTGGCAACATCTAAACACTTAATCGCACACAGTTTGGCTTCATCAAGGGGAGGTCATGTTATCGATGTTATCGACTTGTTTGAGACAGTCACCAAAGCCATGGATGAAGGGAAGACAATGCACACCACCTACCTTGACCTGGCCAACTTCTTTGACACTATTCCCCACTCAGGCATAATAGATAAATTCTCTCAACTAGGCATCAATCCATATGTTATCAGATGGGTAGCAAACTGGCTCACTGATAGAACCCACGTAGTCAAAATAGGGGAAGCCACCTCAAGCAGTCGACCCGTAACAAGTGGCATACCCCAGGGTTTGGTCTTGGGGCCTCTGTTATTTTGGATATACTTTTCTGAGGTGCAGGCCAAAACCAGTAGGATATGGCTGAACAAGTTTGCAGATTACTGCAAGCTGGGTGCTGTCATCACTTCCAATAGTGATGTGGACATCCTCCAAGAGAGTTTCACTCAGACAAATGACCATTGCCAGAACCATGGCCTCAAGCTGAATACCAAAAAATGCATCATCATCCCCTTTGGGGTGAGTGACATCCCCACAAATGATCACATTAATAACAATGTCCTAAGCACTCAATCAGTCGTGAGGGATTTGGGCACCTACGTTGATAGCAACCTGACATTTGACCACCATGCTGCTCCCATGGTACGGAAAGCCTTCTAACATGGCCCACCTCATAAGTAAGGGTATCTCATCCATGGACAAGTAGGTCATAACATCCCTGTATTCTTCCCTTTTAAGGCACATTATTGAGTACAGGACACCTTTCGGCATGTACCTTACAAAGCACATGCAGCAGCTGGAGAGACCACAGAGGTTCCTCACCAGGAGAATCCAGGGCCTCAAACATCTACCATACACAGATAGGCTAAAAGCCCTACCCCTCTACTCAGTTTCATACAGACTCCACAGAGGTGACCTCTGGTATACAAGGTGATCATGGACCCCACCTTGATGGGACTGCTGCATATCCGCAAGTCAAGCTCCAGTCGAGTAACCCACATGCGTGGCCTCAACCTGGTCTGTGACATCAACAAGACTTGTTGGAGGGACAGATTTGTGTCCTAGAGACTCCCTCATCTATGGAATAGACTCCCTCTCCACATCAAGCAAAGTACCTCTTTACCCCTTTTTAAGTGCAACTTAGATAACTGGATAGGAAACAGAAAATATATCCCTGGGATTCCACCCATGTCCCTGCTGGACAGGGGCATTGGGTGCTGATTTGTCAGGGCCAATAACCTTGTAACCTCCTATGATCCTATGACAGAATCTGACAAGTCAATGTGCTCTGTACAGAGTGATTCACAGTAACCTGAAAAACACATGTACTCTGTATCCTGACAAGATCAGCCTCACCAACAAAAGTACAGTGACCTGACATGCTCTTCTGTTGTTACCCACACTACACTGCTTGTATCCAGACCTGTTGTTTCCATGTACGCTTGCCTACATGACAGTACAAATCACTCTCCAGTTCTGTATTGCATTTCCTATATTGCTGATTGTAAGGTAGTCTCCTGCAGTATGGTGACTGCATTTTTTCGCACTACAGTGGGGCTCCCAGCGTGATTATGCTAATAAAGTACTGTAGCACAATAATGTTTGAATTGCTGGAGTAACATGCTGCATTAGCTGGCACTAACAATCTATCATGATACTGTATTTATGTTCATTCCCAGGCTAGGATGTCATCTGTGCAGTACACTCTTGGATGGACACAGTGCAGTTGATAGTCCCACTGTTTGAACTAGTGGTTTGCTACACTGGGCACCTTTGTTCCCTGATGTTGGGCATCATGTGATGTGAAAACATGCAGCTGTGTGTATTGAGTTACCATTTTGCAATGCATTCTGACCTGTTTAGGGTATATGGCCTCCTCCGGTGCTGGATTTAGCAAGGCTCCCATGTGATGCAACAGCGAAACAAAAATCTCTCTGTACTTGCTGCACAAGGACTAGATGTCATGCCTCCTGGGGAATTAAGATGATGCCATGTATGAGTGTGCCAGGCACCAGGTAGCCTAGGTGGTGAGTGATGCCACTGGCCTCTCCCACTCTGTGAGCAGTGTAGGAACAGATACAGTTACATGTGGAGGCACCCCTCTAACTTTTTCTATCAGTATGAGGCAGCGGTTACAAAGACAGGGAGGGAGAGAGACAGAGAGAGAGAGCATTCTTTTGCAAGCATTCTGTCAAATTATTTGTCAGTACATTGTTCTTGGTCTTACTTTCTGTGCTTGCCTTCTGTTACAAGTGACGTATCATAGTCAGTCCTGAATTTTTTGTGCCTTACAGCTCCAGAGGGGGTAGTATTGAATTGTAAGGCCTGCCTGAAGAGGCAGGGCATGCTGTCCAGGCAATAGGTAAGTGTTGTAGTTGGTCACCTATAATTTACATTAAAGATGCATGTGTCATGCAAATGTGAACTAATGTATTGTCCTTATTTTTGTATGCCTGCAGTGTTAGTTGTGGGGCAGGCAGAAGTGTGGTTGCAGCCACTTTGGCTTGCACAGTGCAATGTGCTTGTTGCTAGGTTACTCGTAGTTTCCAGACCTGTCTCTCCACAGAGAAGTGAAGGTCCTCTTCTGGAGGGTGACCACAAAGGCTTATCGGTGCCCTCTGTGGGTACCCATGAGATGAGAAGCAGAGCTCCTTAACTGAGAGTGCCACAGCATGGTGGCAGGTGCAATGAGTGGTGATAATTGAGGTGGGCCAGCAGATAGGCACCTATACTGATACACTGCAGGGTCACATTCTGTGGCTATCAGAGGTACACAGATGCCACTCCCACTCATCAGTGACTGGAGGTGGGAACAACAAAGCTGTAAGCTATGGAGGTGACTGAATACTGAGTGGGTTCTCCTCTGTGCCAATGTGGCAAGCCCACTATCATGTTTTTTTCCTTCCTTGTGCCTCACACCTCATACTCGGTTCATAGTGTACCCTGCCCATCACCAGTTGTCCAACCAGTCCATCTCTGTCATCATTTCAGTTTGGTTTCTCTGCTGCCGTCCCTATTCATTCCTTCTCCCACATTCTGTTTGCTAACATTCTCTTCTACCATTCTTAGAAAATAGAAAATTGGTACATCCATGCATCCACCCTGGTTCTGGAACACAAAAAAGGAAAAAGACAAACAATGCCTATTACCACTATGTTTTTGCCCCAGCAGAAACATGGAAAATGCTAATAAACTACGATCAGTATTACCCGGATTAGAAAACAAACATTGCAAATATTTGGTTACACTTGTTATAACAACATCTGAAGCATTCATTTTGATCAAAATATATATTTATCTGGTCTTGGTATGTCTTTTTTCATGTATAAGAATGATCCAAAATTTTTCTCAAGAGATTCGTGTTGGTGTAAATGTTTGTCTCCTTTCATTCTCTTTATTGTATTAATTTATCTAATCATTATTTAATTAAAAGGGATCTCACTTATAGAAAAAAAACATTGTTGCAATTACATATAAAGATAATATCATTGTATTTACATCTCATTATAGACAAGAGATTCAAAAATTCAGGAATCTGTATAAGTGGCCAGGTTGAAATACCCTGAACATCAGTTGCACAATGCACATGGCACCAAGGAAAACCATGCTGATCACTGTTTTCTGTAATCGATTACTATGGTGCAATTTATAAGTGTGTGCTGGCAGTCATTTCCTTCTTCTGGGAGATTTTGCTCTTCTTCAAGTTGGTGCACCCATGGAGTTGGGATATGTAAGTTTGGGGGGATTGTGTGTACAGGGGCCTTGCTCCCTGCAAAAAAAAAAAAAAAAACACTTTTGGTTAACTTTTCCACCCATCTGTGTTTTTGACATTATTTTTCAGCTTTTCTGATGCTCACAATTTTGCCATTTGGTGTTCCATAGCAGAAAGTACAGTTATGTAAGTGAAACCTACCATAACAGTACATGTTTGAATGATAGCTGCTGCAAGAGCCTTAGCTATATGGGTTATATCCTGCTAAAGATATAACTGCTGGCTAGCATCCAAAGCTTTAAGACACATTCCACACACCCAAACTGTCAGACACCCAAGCTGAGCTGACTAAAAGGCATGTTTGGGTGCAAACCTTTCAGAGCTTTATTGACACCGATGAGTACGCTCCTCGATGAGTACGCTCCTCGATGAGTACGCTCCTCGATGAGTGCGCTCCTCTGAGGCTTTCAAGGATTGACAGTCAGCTTGTGCTTTCCTTTGCTGGGCAGATAAATTCCCTTTGGGAAAAAAATTCCATTTTTGTAATTGTTTTGGTGTTTTATTACTTTCTTCTTTAGGAATGCTATTTTAAAGCTAGGAGTAATGTGTTTTAATGAATTGTCTTGAGACTGTAATGTTTTAAATGGAGCACTTGCTTTTTTCTTTCAGTTTAAAAGTTGTGTAAAGTAATGTAAAACATTCAACAAAAAAACAGGCTTAAATAGTGGGAAGTATACTTGCTGTGTTCAATTCAAGTGAGTCACAAAAGGTAACCAAATGTTCCACAAAAAGAAACGAAGCTGTAACCTACAAACCGCTTTACTTTGCGAACTCTTAATCCAATAAAAAGAGTCAAAATCACCATAGAGTGTTCATTCGAACCTACTCATCCACTGGGCAATAGCTTGTAGAAAAAACACGCAGCCAGCATGTAAAAATAAATCCAAGCATCCAGTAGAAACCACGTTTATTAAAATAATTAGAACACAGGGCTAGCGCTTTCAACGAATCTTCATCAGGCCACTAACAAACAAACATACTAGCATCCCTTTTATAGCAAAATGCTAGAGTCAACTACTGATGTCACATCCTGTTTGGACATACAGAAGTCAACTCTGATGTCACATCCTGTTATACATAAAATATTTAAACTGACATCACTTTTGTAGTAAAACGCTACAAACAACTCTGATGCCACATCCTACTAAATGTAAAATCTTATAAAATGTTTTAAATTATTTAAAATATTTAAAATATTTAAAATATATATGCAGACATTTTGTAAACAGTGTACAATAAAAATGTTCTAAAATAACATTTCACCCTACTTTAACTGCTGCATGTAACATTCAAAATGTTTTAAAATAATTTAAATATCTATGTAACCATCTCATAGACAGTATGCAGCAAATAAGGTGTTTCACAATTACATACTATCTTCCTATAAATACTGCACTTATATGCATACTAGTAACAAAAATGGCACGCATGTTTAGTATTTAATAATAAGCGATATAATCCCATTTGAAATACTTGTATGTATAAATACATGTTTAAAATAGGGATCAAATTAATAAAGATATTAATATCTACACATGAGCTATTTAGCATAATTATAACTGTACATAAATGATCATTCAAAAGACTGCATCTAAAATTTGTACAGCATGTGCTTCTAAATATCATAATATCTGTAACAGCATAAATCATTCAAGACAGATATGTGCACACGCAAAGATGTTGATAACAGCTGATATTATAAACATAAAAATATAATACTAAATGTGCAAAATCAGGTGAAATATGTGTGCTGGATGAAAGAGGAACACATGGTATATCAGCATCTTTCATAACAATTGGCCCCTAATAAGCCTGCAGAGTAAAATACAGAGACAACAATGGAGACAGAAATGAAAAAATGTGAGGTATGAAAATGTTATAAATATAAAAGTAAAACCAGCCAGAAGTTAATAAAGGGTGGCAAAGGGGTGAAAAGCTTCAATGAAATTTCCTAGCTTTAAGTATAGGTTTGATGGAGACTCTGTCATTGAGGCCTGGGTACAAATCAGCCCTAAGCCTGATGATCCATTTGGCCTCTATCTGTTCCTCTTCTACGAGATAGAACATTGTTTTGAATTACTTGAAACAAAAAGCTATGTTGGGTAGATGTATTAATTATATGCCTAGACAGAGCATTTGAAGAACATCTGACTTTGATTTTATATAAGTGTTCCCTAATTCGGTCTTTAAACTTTCTGTCCGTCTTCCCTACATAAAGCATGGGGCAGTGTACACAGGTTGCCAGGTACACCACATGGCAGGTCTCACAAGTGGCAGAGACTGTAAAATGAAATTCTTGTCCTGTAATAGGATGATTGAATTTATCAGTTTCTTTAATGAATTTGCAATAATTGCATTTTTGACATTTTTTAGTCATTTTATGATTACTAGTTGTATTTATGTCAAACCTATTCGGACCACATAGCATTCTGTGTAAATTCAACTTATTTTTATATGTAAATTTTGGTTCTTGGCTCAATATCTCAGAAATAACTGGATCTGTTAGCAAGATGTCCCAATGTTTTCGATATATGCTTTCAATACTATTTACATCTTGTGTAAAATGTATCGGTATTCTGATAACTCCACTGCTAGTTTTGGTGATGCTACTATCATCTCGTTTACTAGAGAAGTAGGGAAAAACCCTGCCTTCTCTCAATTCACCTATGATACCTAAAGAAGCATCAACTTCTGTTACCGTGTAAGACCTGTCTATAAATTTATTCCTCAAGTCTTCTATGCCTGTTTTAAAGCATGAGTCTTCAGAAAACAGCCTAGATACCCTCATGGCTTGACTTTTGACGATGTTACCAAAGACATGCTTAGGATGCATGCTGCTTCGATGGAGAAAGTTATTTCTATAGCAATCCTTTCGAAAAACTCCAGTGTTAAGTATACCATTTGGTAGTTGTTCAACATATACGTCTAAATAGGGTATGACATCTTTGGAATTAACCATAGAAAATCTTAAAAAACTGGTGTCTTGATTTATTTTATCATAGAAAGACCTCAATTGTTCTTCATCACCTTTCCAAATAAGGAAGAGGTCATCTACAAACCTAGTGTAGAAAGAAACATTACAGCCCTTCCTGGTTTTTGATTCTTGCAGGACCAGTACAGGCTGGTCCTACACTAAAAAAGATTTGGCAAGGGACCAAGAATCAATAGTGTGGAACATATCAAGTAAGCTTTTAACGGAAGAAGAAAAGTATGTCTTGGAGAAGGGTCTAACATTTATTCCCTCTAGTAGAAGCGATATCACAAATAGCATTATTGATTTGAAAATGTTTATACGGAACCTCCAAATGAAGGTTGATTTTCGTAATAGCACTAGTTTACCCCATCCGTTTAGAAAACCAAGTACTTACACTCCATGCAACCACCCACTTATCGAGGCTTATTCGAAACTGGTTGAGCAAGGATTATATGAAAATGATGCAAATAATAGAAAAAAGAGATGGTTTGGCAATCTGAAACCAGTACAAAGGAAAGCACTTAATGGCCTGAAAGATGATAGGACCATTATGATAAGACCAGCCGACAAAGGTGGTCCTGTAGTTATCATGGATATGAAGTTTTATATTGATAAAATGTGAAATATGCTGGATGATTCTGTCTTTTATTTGAAAATCAATGATAGTAGGGTGAATAGGATCATATCAGATGTTTCTAGTAGATTAAATGTTATGTTGAATGAGGGTAAGATTAATCAAGAATTATTCACATACCTTGTAGTGGAACATCCAACGATACCCATTATACAGGGAATACCCAAGATTCACAAAAATGGCTTGGATCCACCTATGAGGCCAATTGTTGCAGGGAAGGGCTGGATCACCGAGCCGATTTCCATCTATTTAGAGTCCTTATTAAGACCCATAGTGGACAAGTACACACACATACTGAAAGATACTAAACAATTCCTAATTAAACTATATGAGAATACCTCGGTGAGTGATGGTTTCCAGCATAAATTGTTTGTGACACTTGATGTCAATTCTCTTTACTGTTATTCCTAATCATGAGGGACTCAATAGCATAAGTAGGATTCTTACTAGAGATGGCACATTCTCCGAAGGAAGGATAGAAGTTATCACGGAATTGATGGAAATTGTATTAACAAATAATATTTTCTTGTTTAATGGTCAAGTATATCTTCAGAGGGATGGCGTAGCTATGGGCACTTCTTGTGCCAATAGCTACATAACCTGGTTATGGCTTACTGGGAAGTTTCTTCTCTATTTCAGATGGAGGAATTTTGTCAGAATGTTTCTTTCTACACTAGGTTTGTAGATGACCTCTTCCTTATTTGGAAAGGTGATGAAGAACAATTGAGGTCTTTCTATGATAAAATAAATCAAGACACCAGTTTTTTAAGATTTTCTATGGTTAATTCCAAAGACGTCATACCCTATTTAGACGTATATGTTGAACAACTACCAAATGGTATACTTAACACTGGAGTTTTTCGAAAGGATTGCTATAGAAATAACTTTCTCCATCGAAGCAGCATGCATCCTAAGCATGTCTTTGGTAACATCGTCAAAAGTCAAGCCATGAGGGTATCTAGGCTGTTTTCTGAAGACTCATGCTTTAAAACAGGCATAGAAGACTTGAGGAATAAATTTATAGACAGGTCTTACACGGTAACAGAAGTTGATGCTTCTTTAGGTATCATAGGTGAATTGAGAGAAGGCAGGGCTTTTCCCTACTTCTCTAGTAAACGAGATGATAGTAGCATCACCAAAACTAGCAGTGGAGTTATCAGAATACCGATACATTTTACACAAGATGTAAATAGTATTGAAAGCATATATCGAAAACATTGGGACATCTTGCTAACAGATCCAGTTATTTCTGAGATATTGAGCCAAGAACCAAAATTTACATATAAAAATAAGTTGAATTTACACAGAATGCTATGTGGTCGAATAGGTTTGACATAAATTCAACTAGTAATCATAAAATGACTAAAAATGTCAAAATGCAATTATTGCAAATTCATTAAAGAAACTGATAAATTCAATCATCCTATTACAGGACAAGAATTTCATTTTACAGTCTCTGCCACTTGTGAGACCTGCCATGTGGTGTACCTGGCAACCTGTGTACACTGCCCTGCGTTTTATGTAGGGAAGACGGACAGAAAGTTTAAAGACCGAATTAGGGAACACTTATATAAAATCAAAGTCAGATGTTCTTCAAATGCTCTGTCTAGGCATATAATTAATACATCTACCCAACATAGCTTTTTGTTTCAAGTAATTCAAAACAATGTTCTATCTCGTAGAAGAGGAGATATTTTAACACCACGGAACAGATAGAGGCCAAATGGATCATCAGGCTTAGGGCTGATTTGTACCCAGGCCTCAATGACAGAGTCTCCATCAAACCTATACTTAAAGCTAGGAAACTTCATTGAAGCTTTTCACCCCTTTGCCACCCTTTATTAACTTCTGGCTGGTTTTACTTTTATATTTATAACATTTTCATACCTTACATTTTTCCATTTCTGTCTCCATTGTTGTCTCTGTATTTTACTCTGCAGGCTTATTAGGGGCCAATTGTTATGAAAGATGCTGATATACCATGTATTCCTCTTTCATCCAGTATACATATTTCACCTGATTTTGCACTTTTAGTCTTATATATTTTTATGTTTATAATATCAGCTGTTATCAACATCTTTGCGTGTGCACATATCTGTCTTGAATGATTTATGCTGTTACAGATATTATGATATTTAGAAGCACACGCTGTACAAATTTTAGATGCAGTCTTTTGAATGATCATTTTTGTACAGTTATAATTATGCTAAATAGCTCATGTGTAGATATTAATATCTTTATTAATTTGATCCCTATTTTAAACATGTATTTATACATACAAGTATTTCAAATGGGATTATATCGCTTATTATTAAATACTAAACATGCATGCCATTTTTGTTACTAGTATGCATATAAGTGCAGTATTTATAGGAAGATAGTATGTAATTGTGAAACACCTTATTTGCTGCATACTGTCTATGAGATGGTTACATAGATATTTAAATTATTTTAAAACATTTTGAATGTTACAAGCAGCAGTTAAAGTAGGGTGAAATGTTATTTTAGAACATTTTTATTGTACACTGTTTACAAAATGTCTGCATATATATTTTAAATATTTTAAATAATTTAAAACATTTTATAAGATTTTACATTTAGTAGGATGTGGCATCAGAGTTGTTTATAGCGTTTTACTACAAAAGTGATGTCAGTTTAAATATTTTATGTATAACAGGATGTGACATCAGAGTTGACTTCAGTATGTCCAAACAGGATGTGACATCAGTAGTTGACTCTAGCATTTTGCTATAAAAGGGATGCTAGTATGTTTGTTTGTTAGTGGCCTGATGAAGATTCGTTGAAAGCGCTAGCCCTGTGTTCTAATTATTTTAATAAACGTGGTTTCTACTGGACGCTTGGATTTATTTTTACATGCTGGCTGCGTGTTTTTTCTACAAGCTATTGCCCAGTGGATGAGTAGGTTCGAATGAACACTCTATGGTGATTTTGACTCTTTTTATTGGATTAAGAGTTCGCAAAGTAAAGCGGTTTGTAGGTTACAGCTTCGTTTCTTTTTGTGGAACATTTGGTTACCTTTTGTGACTCACTTGAATTGAACACAGCAAGTATACTTCCCACTATTTAAGCCTGGTTTTTTGTTGTATTTTATAAGTCTTGTTTATTATCAGGCTAACAGAATGTAGTGAGCATTATTCTTTGTTTTTAAAATAATGTAAAACATTGTTTTCTCTGTAGAAAGTGAGCTTATTTTATTTTTGTGGGGATGGCATAGTGTTTTAAAGTGCTTTTTACTGTGTTTTTCTGTCAAAAAATAACCTTTGTGGATTTGTAGTGTTTACTGGCAATTCCTGCTTTCCTGAGGAAAAGGCACCATTTTCTGCTTGACCACGGAACAGACTACCAGTCACACAGGTGGTCTTTCTTTCAACCACGAAAATAAATAAATGAAGTAAATAACCTTTGCTACCACAGCAGGCTAGCAATGTGCCTCAGTTGCTCAGTTGCAGGTGGGTGACTGCTGTAACCATTTGTTGTACCTCAGATCACTCTTTTTTACCCCAGAACCCTGTTTTGTAGCACCGGGGGTTAGCCACCTCCCAGAGATGAATGGATGGATTGTATGATAGAAGACCAGCAACAGTAGAGAAGGCAGAAGACTGGCATTGAATCTAGAGAAATGGCTTTGGGTGACATGACACCCCAACCACATATGGAAAATGGGAAAAAGGGGGTTGATGAAGATGATGATGATGACGAAAGCTGTTACTGGCATTAATAGTATCCTACATTTTCTAACACAGTGGTGAAAGAAAATGCAACCATATTACAAACATGTTGGAATGTAAATATTATTTACCATCCAGCTGCATTGTTAACTCATATAACTGAAGTCGAAGATTGTGTTAGTACAGAATAGAATAGTTGTTGTATCTGTGACACCTAAATGTTGCATTCTATCCATATGAAAATGTAGTTGATTTCCTTTCTGCTGCAAAAGTGGCTAGCTGAAGTTTTCATTGTCATTTGATGATTGCAAAGGTACTTCAGGAGAGCTGGTCCAGAACATTTACTATTAGCTGTTATCCTTGTTTTGGATTCTTTTCCCACACCCTGTTTCTCTCTCTCTCTTACTCTCAGTTCTTTTTTTCTGTTGTAAGTTTTACTATTTTCACATTTTTATACACTGATAAAATGAATAAAATAAATACAATCAAGGAATTCTACCCCACATGAATAGACCACCACTGGGACGTGCATGCATAAAGGTATGTAGAACACAGAAAGCTGTAGTCATCTTCAGAGTATTACTGTAGATACAGGTCTGTGAATCATAACCCTGATGCTCTCCTTACCTGAAGGAATGGCTACTGATACTTGTGTTTCTTCCTGACTGACTAATGGGACTCAATATAATATGCCACCTGCAATCACATACTACAAAAGCACCTCCTATTTTACTAGAAAGCCCTGGAGTCACAGCCCAATACCTATTTGTTATGCTAACTGGGCATTTGTTTCACTTGCATGATACTTCTTCAAGCTATCAGCCTTTTATGAAAAGTTCCAAGACCTCTGCAAGGATTATTGTCCATATCTGCTTCAGCGATAATGGTTAGTTCGCTAAATGTTCTTGATTTCATGACATAGTCTACAATCCATACTTATACTCATTATCTTGTGTTATAGGTTCATAGGTAGGTACTAGGCTATTGGCCCTAGGGCCTATACATGCCTAGCCAAAAAGGTACCCTGGCGTTTATCACCCAAGAAAATTATTTTCTTGGGCCCCTGTCGAGCAGAGCCACAGAGATGATCCCCAGGGTGAATTTCCTATTTCCCATCCAATCATCAAGATTTTTCTTGAAGAGTGCTAATGAGGAGCTTTGTTTGATATAGATAGGTAGTTTGTTCCAGAGTATGGGAAGTCTCTGGGACAGGCATCTATCCCTCCAGCATGTTCTGTTTATTGTGGTGACAAGGTTTAGGTCCTAGAGTGTGTAGCTCGGAGGGACTGGGATTTCTTTAAGTGGAGAATGTCCAACAGCTCTGGGTTTGACATAGCTTTGCATGTTAGGCAGAGATCACCTCTGAGTAGGCGATATGCAAGGGGGTAAAGCTGGAGTTTTTTGAGACGGTCTGCATAGGGCCATCTGTTTGAGGTCAGTAATCCTCTTTGTGAGGTATTTCTGTGGCTTTTCCAGTTGTTGTAGATGTTTTGTGAGGTACATACCAAAAGGGGCATTGTACTCTATAACGGCTCCAATGAGTGACGAGAAGAGGGGAACAATGGCCTCTTTTTTCCTGGATGAGAAACCTTTTGTGATGAGGTGTGCCACGTAGAAAGATTTCCTGACTACTGTGGCAATGTGATTATCAAAGGAGAGACTACTGTCCACCTGTGTCCCAAGGTCTCCTATCACACTTTCATTGTTAAGTAGACTGCCACCTATTTGTTAGCTCATGGGTACAGAGTTTTTACCAAAGGGGATGACAATGCACTTTTTGGCATTGAGCTTGAGGCCATGGCTTTAACACCAGGCATCTGTCTCAGTGAGACCCTTTTGTAGGATGTCCACATAGTTAGGAGTTTCAGTTAAGGCTCCTAGTTTGCAGTCATCTGTGAACTTCATTACTCAAAGGCCTTCTGTGTTAGCCTGTACTTCATAAAAGTAGATACCAAACAGGAGAGGACCCAGGACTGAACCCTGTGGTACTCCACTTGTTACTGGTCTGAAGTTAGATTTGGAGTCAACTACTTTCACAGTGTGGGTTCAGTCAGTGATCCAATTGCCAACCCATCTTGTGACATAGGAATTTATACCTAGTTTAGTAAGTTTATCTCTAATTCCAGAGTGAGGGATAGTGTTAAAAGCCTTGGCGAGATCTAGATAGGCTGTGTGAGCTACCTTACCCTCGTCTACGGCTTTGGTGACTGCTTCAAAAAAGTCAAGTCAGGTTAAGGAGATATGATCTACCTTTTACAAACCCGAACTGGGTGGGTTCCAGAGCTTGGAGATTACCAATGTCTTTGTTTATAAGTTCCATGATGATACATTCCATGGCCTTGCAGACCAGGCTCGTTAGGCTAATGGGGAGGTAGTTCCTGGGGTCCGTGGTGGCTCCCTCTTTGTGTCGCTGTGCGCCATTCAGTGGGCACAAAGTCTGAGGTGAGGCTATGATTGAACATGGTGCTTAGGTGGGTTGCCAGTTCATTCTGTAGTTCATGTAGAACGCAGCCTGGGATGTTGTCAGGTCCCACGGATGCTGTGTTCTTGGCTTTGGAGAGTGTGTTTTTTTATCTGTGCAGCCGTGATTACAGGAACTTTACTTTCTTCGGGTATAGAGATGGGCCCTTTAGGGGGTGGGGGGTAAAGTTAGCACTGAACCTATCTGCCAGAATGTTGGCAATATTAGTTGGTTCTGTATATTTAGTGCCATTGTGCTGTAACTCAGAGTAGGTCTGAGTGTTGCCATTGAGATTCTTGACATAGCTATAGAATGCTTTGTGGTTGTCTTTAGAATCAGTGGCGATTTTGTTTTCATAACTAGCTTTGGAGGATTTTATGAGGGACCTCAGCTTCTTACTGAGGTTGACCAGGGAGTTCTTCCAGTCATGGGATTTTACTCTTTTTTGCAACAGTTTCTTTCTTCTGTTGTAGAGTTTGTTTATGGCAGGGGACCACCAGATTGGCTTCCTTCTTTTGGAGGATAGCATCTTGGTTCTATCAGGGATAGCCCGATCCATGCATTCGTGTAAGTGCTTATAAAGTGAATTTGTGTAGGATTCAGCAGTTGTACCTCTATTGTCCATCTGCATGGGTGTTGTGAAGTTTGGCACTTCTGTCTTAAGAAGTGTGAAGTTGGCTTTGGAAAAATTTTTTACGGTGGTTTCCCTAATGGAGGGTGGGGGCAGGATGTGGATGTCTAGGCTGATTAGCTTGTGGTCAGATCTGACCAATGTGGAACACCAGTCGTCCATGTTGGTAATTACCTGGTTTAGGATATTGCTGCCCCTGGTGGGGGTGTGAATAAGTTGGACCAAGGTGTTGGAATTTATGAATTCCAGAAAACGTTTAGCAAAAGAGTTGGTGCATGAGTAGTTTTCCCAGTTAAGGGTGGGGTAGTTGAAATCACCCATTATTAGGGTGTTGGGTTGTACCCTAATATTTTACAGTGTATCAAGAAATGAGGAGTGGGAATCCTGGGGCATGGTGGGAGATCTGTAGCAAGTTAAAATTTGGATTGCGGTCTTGCCCATAGTTAGTTGCACTTGGATAATCTCGAATGCATTAAGTTGAGCAACTAGCCTGGAGGTGTGGATATCCTTAATGCATATGAACATGCCTCCACCTTTAATGTTTCGGTCCAGGTTAGGTGGCCGAAAGGTGTGATATGAATTATAGCCAGGTAATGCAGGAGTGCTCTCTAGAGCCTTGAACCAGGTCTCTGTCACTGTACAGATATCGATGTTCTACATTTTAAGGAGTGCCTCAAGTGAATGCATTTTGAGGTTTAGACTTCTAGCATTGAGTAGCATTACTCTCAAATTTTGCTTGCTTGTACCTGTTACGGTTGTGAATTTGTCATTTGAACCTTGCCTAAAAATGGCACTGTAGGGGTGGCAAGAGCCTTAGCCAGTATCTGGAATCCAAAGGGTGACAGGTACAGGCCATCTCTGGCAAAGCATTGTGGTCTGTCGATCATGTCATCCCAGGCAGACAGATACTGGATCCCCTTAGAATGACACCAGAAGCTTAGCCAATTATTGAAGTCAATCATTTTGTCCTTGTACTGTGGTATCATTCTGGGTGATGGCAGGATGTTACTCAGGGCTAGGGTCATACCTGCCTGGGCTACAAGATCGGAGAGTTCCTCCATGTCTTTTTTCATGTAGTCCAGGGAGGTACGTCTCAGGTCATTCACGCCAACATGGACAATGACAGAGTCATATTTGTTATAACAATATGACAATTATTACATTTTTATAGAAACCTTTTATTTGAGGCATATTTCATACTATACATAAACCTTTTATTTGAGGCATATTCCATACTAATTTTAGTTCTATACATGTGCTGCTTTATGATAAATCAGCTTTTATTTCTTGTTCTAGTATAAATATATATATATATATATATAAAGAACACTTTTGTTTATTCTTAACTACTACTTCTACAGTTAAATTGTTTTGCTTTACTTTTACTTCCTTACCAAATGCATGTGCTTATGTAGTCCTGTGTGAATTTTGTAATATCTTGTGCTGATCTCAGACTGTATGTTTGCCTCTGGACTCGGTGATGACTGAAAAGGATCCACAGACCAGCCCACCTTCCTGGCTCTCAAATTATACATTAACAAATAAATAACTTCCCAAAACCATAGTGACTATGATGCCATTCACCCCATATGCATGAGAATAGTGGCCTCTATTAAATGTTTTGCTATTATTCAAAGTCTGGGCTTTCTTTCCAAGAAGATAGTCTATCATGTTAACAGTGCATATCACTGTTCCTTTAATGGGGGTTAGAGCAGAAGGGAAAATTTGACTTATTCAAATTGAAGCTGAACTCCTGCCTTTTGGAATTGCAGTGATGTGGTTCCTCCTATGAGCAATGAATCACTGTAGCTAACTACTTGTAGTTCTCTACTTGCCTGATGATGTGCACAAAAATCTCAACTGAAGAAGTGCACTATAATCTCAACTGAAAAAGTGCACTGTAATCTCACCCAATGAAGTGCACTGGAATCTTACTCGATGAAGTGCACTGTAATACCACCTGATATAGTGCACTGTAATGTCACCTGATGTAGTGCACTGAAATCTCATTTTAAGAAGTGCCCTGTGATCTCACCTGATGAAGCGCACTGTAATCTCACCTGATGAAGTGCTGTAATTTCACTTGATGTAGTGCACTGTAATCATGCCTGATGAAGTGCACTGTGATCTCACCTGATGTAGTGCACTGAAATCTTACTGGATGATGATGAAGTGAACTGTAATCAAACCCGATAAAGTGCACTATATTCTCACCAGATGAACTGCACTATAATCCTTCTTCTATGGAATGTCTGTTCCACTTTCATACCCTTGATGAAGACCTTTGGATAAGAAAAAAATCTAGTGCCAGGTCCCCCCCCCAATATACCCATCTGTTAAATGAAACAAAACTATGTGGCTGTGGAAAAGACTGATGTGAGTATTAATGCTGTTGTTTATACTGGCTCTGTGATGCAAAGTGATGGTGCCCAGATTAAAACCAAGTTAAATAGGGTTCAGTTAGCAGCCCTGTGAATGACACTGCCAAGAAGGGAGGAAGAGGAATGAAGGAGCTTGGCCCATTCACCTTTCCCAAGTAGATAATAGCTTTTGCATGCATATGGGGCAAACAGAGAATGTATGACTTTGTGGAGACAGAGAAACCTTCTCCTGTGCTTTAAAATTGCTGGGCAGGGCTGCTTGCTGAGAATGTCCCTGGGAGAAGTGCGAAATATCCAGCATCTGTATGCTCCTTCCCTTGCTCAACTGGGTGTGCATGAAGGTTAGAGGAAAAACAAAAAACCTTGCACCACTTCTGATGGTTGCTAAAATAATGGCCCTTTTCAGTTAACCATCACCCTTGCTGATGACAGAATGACTGGATCAATTGTCTGAGAGGGGGCTGATGACCAGGAGGCACTGGGGGGGGGGGGGCGTAAAAACAAGCAAAAAAAAATGAATCCTGCATGTCTAGAGGGAACCAGTGATTTACATTAAAAAGGAACATAATCCAAGAGTAGAATTGCACCTATACTGAATTGCCTCTAAACTATCTTAAGACCATGAGAATCCAAGATGCACCTTACAAAACCATTTTCTTTATGGAATCAAGGACATTTTGGAATATACTCCAAGGCTCATAAGATAGTAAAGAACATGCCCTACTGCTTTTCTAAAGAAGAGACCTCTGAAAAAGATAAAGGCATTTTAATGGCAGTGGGGTTCTTTCCATGGAGGGTGTAACTTGACATTCTAGTATGTATCCTTGGGCAATTAAATGCATAATCAAATGGCCTTGGATGGCCATTATCAGATCTTTGAAGAAAATCTTCTGTGAGGAAGAGGAGCTTCATACTCTCAGGAAACTGAACTGCCAGTGGTAAATAAATAACTGGCTGATTAAGAGGGGGTGCACATTTGTTTAAAATATTAACACAAAATATTATTGTCACTTTTTATGTAATCTGCTCACAGGGTGAGGTTGGAGAGAATTACTCTCAAATACCTGATGTTTATATTAACATTAGCGGTGACCCTGGACTGTGATTGGTTCTCTGCAGAGAAAATACTTCTTTCTGCCTTTGTTAGCAGTAACAGTACCCATCTTAAACCTTATTAAGAATCTTTCCTTATTTCTGAAGATATAAGAAGATGCATTTTCCCTTAAAATGACACTTCTTCATGAACGTACATCCCAGACAAGATGGTTTAATGTCTTCAACAAAAAGGAACTAAAAGAGCAACAAAAGGCCAAAGGAACACACTGCTGTTAGAGTACTATACCTTGACACACCTTTGGAAGGTTTTATGCATGCAGTAGTTGGACATGGGTAAAGCATTGGGGTGCTAATCTGCAAAGCCGTTAGGAAATGCCTGTAATGTATTGACTGTTAATTGTAGCCTAACCCAGAAGACTAGACTAACAGAACAGAGGGGACAAAATGTAAGCATGTAGTGGAGGAGTCATTACTCAATATGATCTCTTAAGTTTATGGTAAAGTTAGGCTTTGCAGTTAAGAGGATGACTGTAGGCATCATACAGAATGCATCCACCAATGGAAGAATGACATTAGCAAATGATAGAATTGGTTTAATAGCTTACTTTCTTGGCATATCTGGAGCCCGAAACGATCTTCTGACAATCCTTCCCAACTCCCACCATACACATGATAAAAGACATCTCTAAATGGGAGATCATCTCTCTCTCCCTCTCTCTCTCGAATATTTACACATTTTCTCATATTTAGAGTCTTTGTTCCCATGTTATTTTTGTCTTTGTCCAGAATTCTTGAGCAAAGACATTGTGAGATATGGTGCAACAGGTATCCTTACAGCTGGCCGAGGGGAAATTCCTTGACTGTTTGTTGCATGAAGCACTAGATGCAAGGGAACACAATACTGATTGCTGTTTCCCCATAGGAAATCACTGCCAGTGTAATTTGTAAGTGTTCACTGGCAGTGAATCCTTTCTTTTGGGAGATTTCTCCTTTCTTCAAGTTGATGCATCTCTGAAGGAGCTGTATAAAAATTTGTGTGAAGGGCCAGTCCTTCCCATATTCAGGGTGCTGGGGGGGTCTTGACCCCTGCAAAAAATACTTTTAATTTTTTTCACCCTTCTTGGTTTCAGGCATTATTTTTCAATGTTTCTGATGCTTGCAGTTTTGCCATTTGGTGTTCCATAGTCAGACTGATGCAGTACCCTGTAGTTGACAGTGGGCAATGAATGACTAGCAGTTAAGTGACAGCTGAGTGAAACACTCCATAGAGATGAAAAGTTGAAATGCCAAACCCATAATGAATTCCCATGATTAGAATTACTATAGTTAATAAATTTTGTTAAAACACTTGCAGAAATATAAGTATGTGACTTGAAGGCAAGTATAATTGAAACAAATAATAATGTTACTCAGAACGCTTTAGTAACTGTTAAAATGTATGTTAGTCCACTAAATGGTCTGACATCACCTCAGCATTGTAGTATTAAGAAATCCAAACATAGATAAAGGCAACAGTACATAATAACTAACGCTGGATAATGGAGGGGGGTGCACAGTTGCTTAAAATACTAACACAAAAATGTATTGTCACTTTTCTGTAATCTGCTTGCAGGATGAGTTTGGGGTGAATTAACCTTTGCTGCTGATGGGTTGCAAGCATTTTCAGTCAGCAGATTGTATTCCACTCAGCTTATTTTATTAACTACAATTACCATTAAACCTTGCTAAAAGACAGCCTACCTGTATCAAAACTAAGACAGACAAAACAAACAAGCACTTAAGGGTCATTTGTTTATTAAAAAAAAAGTCTAGCTTCTAAGCAATTTAATAATTCAGTAATATTCATTGTACAGTTGATTGTTTTACGATAAAATATTTTGTGAAAATATTGTCTAAAATAATATTTGCATTAACTTACTATATCATGTTCATTCTGGTTTCAGAACAAAGTAAAGCTTACTGAAGTTGGTGCGGGTAACGGCTTCACTCCATTTGCTGACTTTAGGTGAAGTGAAAGCATAAAAGAAATATTCCTTCTTGGCTACATTTTTTTCCATCTGTATGGTATCTTGTGACTCTCAGAGTCGGCCTGCACACAGTTTAAGAGGCCTGGACTGCCGCCAGCATTACTGCTCATGGCAGTACTACTTACCAAACTGTCTCTTTAGTTTACTCCCATCTGACGTCTTAGTATTCTGCTCTGCCTCCATTTTCTCATGCCATTACCTGGGAACTGAGACATTTACACAGTTTTTTTTTCCTTTATGGGTGATACCAGAGTCTGCCTTTAAATTTTAAAATGCTTTGTAAAGTTAAAAAGTGTGATACAAGAAATGACAGCACACATAGAAATCCTCAACTTTCAGCAAAATTAAAATATGAAACAGCTGAATAAACACATTATTAGAAATGCTAGCAATGCTTCCAGTTTCATACTGAAGAATCATGAAGTGCCACTAAGAAAAGCTGAGTACTGAGCATGGGCAGTAACAGTAAAAATTAATCATTCTTCCTAGCATAGTAGGGAATTCATAGGGCAAAAATGGTGTGGGCAAAGAAAAAAAAAGCTTAGCTCCTGTTCACAACAACCATACTGTGGTGGTCTTCTAGATTCTGTCACTCTTCAAGCCGAGCTTTTAGTCAAGAGTTCAAAGGTGTGGATAGTCTTATAAATGGACTGGTCTTTGTGCATAAAAATCTAAAGGATTAGAAGAACCCCATAATGAAAGAGCTTCTGCAGCATGTGATCAGCCAGTAGAAAAACTCTTATACAAATGGACAAACAAAAAGAGTTACGTATTCTTCTCTGTTGCCAACTCACTCTAGATTCATTGTTCAATCTAATATTTAGGAATTGGGGGTGCAGACAAAGGGCACCATCAGAGTCAAAATGATTTATCTTCACTGTTCACTTTAACTGAACACTGGCAACTGAAAAATTAAAAGAAAAAAATTGTACAGCATTCTGGGTGGGATTCCTTGCACATTAATAAAGAACACACAGAGCTGGCCTTAGCAATTATGGGACCCAGTTGGGACCATCTTGTTAGGGGGCCCCCGCTAACCCTATCACCTATTACCCCAACCCCTTCTCCACTCACTGGCCTACTGGACTGACAATTATTACAGATTAAGAATCAGGAATATATGCTATTACTGTGTATTAAAATAAAATGATATATCACTTTATTAGTTTATATTTTTGACAAAACATGTTAAAACAGAAGTAAATGACTATACTCCCAGATTACACCTAGAGTCAACACCTCCTGCACTTCCTCTCTTAGACTCTACTTAACTTACAACGGGCCCATACAATAGGATGCTCGGAAATGGTGTATAGATGATTCTGTAACACATGTGTACAACCTTTAAACATGTCCCCAGACTCCTGTATAACTGGCAGGATGTTCTGAATCTGGGTAGCGGATAGCTGTTAAAGAGCCCTCATTTGATAGGGTCTTTTGGGAATAAAAGTAAGGAGACATGCAATATGTATATGTTTGACTGCAACTAAGTACTTGCCCCCTCAGTACTGTGTACCACCACAAATAAAACTTGTGACTTTAGCTCCCCCCCCCCCCCACACACACACACAAACACACATTCTGCCTCTGAAGATTTGCATGCACACAGATATTCATACACACTCACAAATTTCAAAATACCAGTTCAACTTAGGTATGCTTTTGTGTTGTGGAGGAAACCAAAGCATCTGGATAAAGTTCAAATAGAGACAACGAGGGCATTTAGACTCTACATAGCAGGAATCACAGTCAAGAACTTAACCAGAGAATCAAGCTTTGTGAGATGGCAGTGTTACCAACTGCACCACTGTATCAATAATAATCAGTTAGTGTCATACACAACCTGTAAAAAAAGAATAAAGATGGAAACAGCGCACCAAAAACCGCACTTTATTGATCTCCAGTAAAGCCACAAATAATCCACAAGGTCATACACAACCTGCCCAGACTATCAAAGGCAACCACTTCTTGTGTACAGTGCTAATGTCTGAATATGATGACAAATGAAAGAAATTAAGTTAAACTGGTTATTCATAGATACACTGTCCCCTCAGCACATGCATGCATTAGCCAGAGCAATAGTTAATTTACACTGATTTTATCAAATGGAAAAAAATGTGTGACACTGTACCTGCAAAGCCCTTACAGTGACTATATAACTGTGATAGTGTACAGTGAAACTCTGTACTCATGTTACTGACTCTGTGCAGACACCTCAGATGTCTGACTGTGATTAAAAAAAAATGCCAGAGCAAAAACATTCCAACTTGCTTCACACAAACATAAATAAATGCTGCAAAGAAAGATTATTGTCTAACTTAATCAGACAACAGCAGGATCAAGCGTCTTCATCTACAGACAGCCTCTATATTCAGTAGTTATAGTCACTTTGTTGAGTGAGTACACCTCAGGCACCTGATTGCAATAACAATAATAATCCACATTTGAAGGTCTGTGATTTGTTGTATGGATTGTGGGTGGAACCAAGCAGAAAACCTGGATATTAAGAAGTGTTCATCACTTTCTTTACCAAGTACTACAACCACTGCTACTTCCAAATGGGTTGCTGTGGCATGAGTACATTTTAGTAAAAAAATAAGAGCAGTTTCTTGGTTATCTGTGCTTAAGGCTGGCCATGGGTGCAGGGCTCCCTGAGGGAGTGGGGCCCCATTGGGCCAAACAGAGCCAATTAGGCTAAGAACAGCCCTGGTCATGGCTTGAGGCCTGAACTTCCATTTCCCTTTAACTGCTGCATTCTGTTTTTCCACCCAATTCCTGCTAGCTCTTTGACCTCCTGCAATGGAACAGCCCATTTGCTCCCCCTGTGGAGTGACAGCAAATTATATGACACTGTCATCAAGTATGGTCATACACACCCAGTGGCTAATGTGCATTCTCACATATGGGAGCACCTGATACACCTTCCTCTGTGAGAATGCATCTTCCCACACATACTCCATGAATGCTGCTTATGGATGCGGTCTGGCAGATCCAAGTGTATGTCTCTGGCCCACACATTACACACCATGTACATCTCTCTCCAGTAGATGTCAGCACTGAAATGAGCCTGACTGATAGTTTCCCCCCCGGATGTGCAGGCTAAAATCAGCATCTCACTCATACTCTTCCTCACTGGCTGCTGAAGTAAACAGGTCACTAGTTCATCCTGGGTCATCTGTGATACAGTCAGCCATTCATTCTTCTGTGGCACTGTGCCAAGATTAACAGTATCCTGTTTTAATCTTGGTTGACTATATCTTTTCTCACTGCTTGGAATGTTTTTGCTTCATATTTTTTTACATAGAACTTTTTTCACACCCAATAAATGTTTGGAATGGTTTCCTTAGTGTGCCACATTGGTACTGCTGGAGTTATATATTCTGCTATAGGTGAGTATTTACAAGCTTATCTTTTCTGAGCATCCATTCCTTACTTCATTTTGGTCATCTGTGCAATGCATAATACAAACTACTAGGAATAATTCTCTGATGCTTAAACAAATTATACTGTATAATGCTTGTGTCCTACTGTCTGGACCCCTAAAACAAAATCATAATTTTGGAAAATTCTGGAAGCCGTAATGAAATGGTATAATGGTTCCATAATGAAGGACTTAGTCTCCAACTGCTGAGTGCAAACCTGTCTATAATAAAGGATAAAACACAACCCACCTGAGCCAATCATTAGCGGACCGGAGTTCCGCTGTGGCGACCCCTAACCGGGTCGAAAAAAAGTTGAAAAGACAAACAAAACGCGACCCCTAACCGAGTTGAAAAAAGTTGAAAAGACAAACAACAAAAAAAATTGGAGGAATCCTTACCAGTTTTTATGGAGCTGATGAAGAATCATGTACAACTGCAGAAGGAAACTGATATAGCAAATGATCAATAGGCTCTGTGAGTTGTATTGCAGTGACTTTCTAAAGTGACCAAGGTAAAACAGTAAAAGATTGCTCTCTGCTGGAATTCAGTAGCAGTATGACAACTATGGAATAAAAGATGAGAGTGAACAGGGCAATTGGAGATATCATGTTCACAACTGTTCATGTATGATCAGGTTTCTTTCATTTCATTCTTCAGTATCTTTTTCCATTTTAGCATAAAGTCTATCGTATATGCAATGCTAAAAAAAGAGAATGAATGCTAAGAGATGGGCTTGGAAGTGCAAGCTAAAATAAAATGAAAGAAGGACTGAATTCAGAAAAAAGAACCCAAAAATTCAAGGTGAATGAAAGTGAGTCAAGGTACAAATGTGAAACAATAAAAAAGAACCAGGAGGGGGAAAATGGGTAGTGGACAGGTAAACAATGGTAGGTAAAACTTGGGATAGCATAGTACATTGAGGCAGAAGGGCAAGCAAAGTGAGCCCACTACAGGGACATAAGAGAAGGGAGGGGGGTTCAACAGGAGCAGGGAAAGTGGGATGAGCAGAAGTAATGCAGTACATTTGCTTGATGGCAGGAGCGGACAGTACAGTCTACCTCTGAGTGCATTCTACATTTGTCCTTCCCTCCTTTCCTACATTACCCCAATGAATACTTTCATGGACTCCCTTTTCACCATCCATTTTGGCAATCCATTTCATGGGTTAACAACCCTCTTAAAGTATTTTCACAAATCCATGAATTAGTTAGTCTACACAGTCTACAGCTATGCCCCTTCCTAACTCCTCCTACGTCTGTCCTGTTCAGGTCAGACTCTTCACATGTACACAACACAATCATGCCCCCGATCTGTCCTGGTCTCATGAGAAAATCTGTATTTACTTTAGTCTGTGGTCATATACTTTCATTTCCATCCCACTCACCTTTCTGGTATCTTTCCCCTTCTGCCTGATACCCCCCTCTATTTGTATGGCCTTTAGTACTGCACAAAATACTCAAAGTATGGCCTGATCAGGGCCTAGTATAACGTAAGCTTTACCTGTTTGTATTTGAAGTCTAGCCCCCTGGGGATACACTCCAGCATTCTATTAACTGCAGCCACTGCTTTCTCATGCTGCCCATGATGGTCAAGTACAAGTGTGATTAGCACCTTCAGATCTTTTTCCTGCTTTTTCCATCAGGTGCCCTCCCAAAATGACAACTCACGCCATGGTTACTGTGGCACAGGTACAGTACTTTACATCTATTTGCATTTAACCTTAACTACATCCTTACATCTTCCTTGGATACTGACTACTGCCCCTAACTTTGTGCATTCATTGAAGAGACTGGCCCTGCTCTCTTTTCCTTTGGATATGTCTGAATCAAACAGATTGAAGAGTAGAGACTCCATGAAGCCATCTACTAGTCAGTTTCCTTATTGACATTGTTCATCTTCTTCTTCTTACCAGAGCCATCTGCGTCTTATTGTTTCATTAAACAGCAGTCCATTTCTTCAGCCTTGAACCCTAATCACTCCAGATTTCTTAACAGCCTCATTCATGGAACCAGTCAAAGGCCTTGATGAAGTCTAGTTCGAGTACGTCTATTACTGCTACTTCATTGTCAAGTCTGCAGTCATAAAGCCAATCAGGTTTGTCTAAAATGTCTTTTGTCAATGAACCCATGATGGCTGTTGTCCTGGAGATTGCTCTGCTCTAGGAAAGCAACCAACCTTTCCCACTGAATTATCTCTGTGATCTTTCTCTGCCACCGCTAGCAGACTAACAGAGTATTGCTTTCTGGATTTTTCTTACTCTGCCCAAGCCTTTCTGTATTGATAATACAAGATACCATAGTTGGTCTCTATTAGTCCTCAGACACTTCCATCATTGCCAATGATCTGTTAAAAGCACAGAGGAGTACCTCATTGGTGGCACCCTCCCCTTGCTTTCATTTATAAATTCTGAACTGAAGTATTAATTACCTCTTGTTTACTCTCAATCTCTCATGAGCATGTTCTTATCTTTGTTTAGCATGGCCAGGAATTTTCCCTCCTTGTATATCTAGCTATATATATTCCCCATTCCACCCTTATTGCCATCTCCATTTTAGCTTGTGTCTTTGCTGGTGTTTGTACCTTTGTTGTCCCTTGCTATGCCTTCTTCACTTCCTCAACCACTCCCTTCTACCTCTTGTATAGGTGGTCCTTTGCCCAAATCACAGCCCTCATGTTCTTGTGTGGCCATGTCTTTTCATATTTTTGCTTCCTTTGTCTCGTTCTCACATCCTTGTCCATAACCCTGAATTCCCCATACCTAACCCATTACCACAACTTGTTTAATCCCACAGTTTATCCCCAGTCTCTTACACATTATTGGCCCTTTTCCCCATTACACTACAATCCACTCCACTAAGGTTCTACCTCATCATCTTTCTCATCCTTTGTTCCCACTTTAAACCACAACTGGCATGAACTGTTGGCTAGTGCTGCCTTCACAAATCTGTCCTATATGGTACAATTATGCACCAGTTGACTGAACTCCTGAAGGCCCTTCCTGCTCCTTCTCTATCCTGAAGTATGGAATTTCTGATTATGCTCCTGTAAGATATTCTGTATATATTTGTCTACCTCCTACCCTGACTCAGTTATTGCTCTCCATCAAGGCGTCTAGGGGGCAGTATGTTCTATAACAGAATCACAAAATCAGAGAATGCACAAGGCAACTGGGACATGTGGTCATTTATGCCTTGCCATTACCTACCCTTAGACCTTACCTCCTTTTTCAAGGAGTGATAGGCAAGGCCAGTCATATGGGGGTGAATTTATGAATACCCATCCAATTGTCTAATTCCTTCTTAAAGAAAGATAGTGTATCAAACTGTTTATTCTGCAAGGGAAGTTTGTTCCAAAGAAAGGCTATTTGTTACATGACAAGCTTGTTTCTCCACTGTGATTTATTTGCTCAAGCAGGTTCAGATCTCAAGTACTAGTACTATTATTCGCTGGATTTTTGAAATGTGAATAAATAAAAAGTCTTGAACTGCTGGATCCATAATGGTTCCAAAAGGCAAGCCCAGATTTCCCATAAGGAATCTATACAACAGTGAATACAGGGACAAAGCCCCCATCCTCTCTTGGTAGCTCAGGTCCATCAGGTCTATAATCATTTTTGTCAAGAACCTTTGGAGTCTCACCAAATGCTTGATATGCTTAGAAAGATTCATCCCAAAGGGGCAAATCCATCACCATTATTCATCTCTTCCTCTAGCTTATACATCTGCGCACATACTGTAGCTTCAAAACCTGACCCTTCCTTGTTTTCTAGGTTCTCCAACTAGCTGACCTCATTTTCAAATGCCCCTTTTATATGAATTGCTACTCTACTTCCACACCTCTCTACTATGTCACTCCTGAGCATACTATAAACAGGCATCATGTCCCACCTCCTCTTGTTACTGTCACATATTTCTGTCATACTAGCAAAGCAATCCTCCACCCCACCCCCCTCAACACTCCCTAAATCTCCCTCATTATCTTACCGATAGTCCTTGTACTACATAATACCACTGACCAGTCATGGTCTTGAATCACTCTGGTTTATTCCTCTGCTATGCTGCATGTCATTTTTCCATCTTTCTTTTACCAGATGCTTTACATCTCCAAACTTCATCCCCATCACTGGTCTGCTCTCCACCAACCATCTTAAGGTACATTCATTGAGCTGTAACTTTCCAATCCAGCTCTGAGGACAATTCTCCCTTTTGCTTTAAGATGGGGCAGAACATTGGCATAGAGCTGTTCTCTATGCCCAATTTTTCCCCATTGCCCTACCCACATAAGCCCTTTTCCCTTGTCTACTGCCACAGATAGTCATTATAATGTCTAATCTACTTCCGTATGATGACTGCTGGCACAGGTAGCACATCTAAAAATGACACCGTTAAGCCCCACTCATGGTGTGTCTATCCTACATCACATCTGAGAATGATACCTCTAACCCCCACTCATAGTATCTTTATGCTACATCACATCTGAGAATGATACCACTAACCCCCACTCATAGTATCTCTATGTTACATCACATCTGAGAATGATACCTCTAACCCCCACTCATGGTATATCTGTGCTACATCACATCTGAGAATGATACCTCTAACCCCCACTCATAGTATCTCTATGCTACATCCCGTCTGAGAATGATACCACTAACCCCCACTCATGGTATGTCTGTGCTACCTCCCTGCACTTTCTTGATGCTACCCCTGCTGACTTCTATGACATATCATTAGTGCCAGCATGACCACTACCCGATCCTTCCCCAACACCTTTGTCATCCCCCTTATGTCCTACTGAGACTGAGCTTAAAAAAGATTTCACCAAAATCTTAACTGAGTGTCCATTTACCAAACCTACACTCCTCTCTCATTTATCTTATTTACTTCCGGCTGGTAAGGACTGAAGGGGACTGGAAGAGAAGCCAGGAGTGGACAATAGTGTGGAGGCTTTGTGAAAAAGGTATAGGAAGGGAAGGGAAATGGACTGGAGCTGCAAAAGACGAAAGCCACCAGGCTGTGACACTGAGGAAGCCTAGTGGTGATACACCTTGTTAAAGGGTGCAAGGAAGAGGAGCAGTGGCACAGGGCAGGAAAGGAGATACAGTATGGAGACAAGGGAAATGTTTTTTTAAGTATTTCTTTTTGCACTTCCCAAATCATGCCCCCCTCCCACAGCTCTTTTTAACCTATTCATTTCTTCTTACCCATGTGAGCTTAGCATCCTACATAATCTTGTGGAACTACTCTTCTCATACCAGAGAGGAATAGGGTTGCTAACTTTACATGTCAAAAATTCTGGACAGGTACATGAAAGCAAAATGTGTGTAATTTTGGTACACCTGTTCCCTCCCACGCAGCCATTCCAGTGCCCCATTACTTGGCTATTTCTCCATTTCCTCCCAGTTGTCATAAACACTGTTCAAAACTCCCAGTGTGCATACTGTTTTCTGCTTTCCTTCTACAATGATTATAGATATTTGGATTTAATTTAAAACTTTTATTTAAAATTTTATAGCACAAACACTGATAGACATCTGCTAAACAAAGTAATACAGTCTCACAATGAAAACAGACTTAGCATTAAAACTTTTCTGCCTTTGAAACAGCATTAAAACCCACATTCAAAGAAAATGCATCTGGCCAGTGGCAGATTAAGTTTACCTTTGGGATGTTTTCAAATCATAGGCTCCTTGCACACATTTTTAGGAGCACACAAAAGTTCTTTGATTCACCTTCCTGATTGTAGTAAATTATCATATATAATATTCAAATTATACCCCTTGCATAATACAGCACCATTTGTTAGAGTTTGTTTTAAAAGTATAGTTTTGAACATTTTTCTAGTACGCAAAGAAAAAAACATATGAGCCAATAATGACAAAACTGCCCAACTGAGAATATTTCAACCATAAAAGGCCACTCAAACTTCTGTCATTACAATCCACCAATATCAGTTAATATGCAGAAATAAAAGTTATCTGAATAATTCCACATTAAAGAGATCTGTAACTAATGAAGTGGTTGCTGCTAGCAAACAACTTTATAGGTTCATAGACTAGTGGTAAGCTAACTGCCCTTGTGAGCCATTTTAAGTCTAGCCAATTATCCCTTGTGAGACTCAAACTCTGCACCTTGTGTTTGTAAGGCAAACACCTTCACCGTTAGGCCACCCTCCCAACCAGTGCTTCATCTACAAATGTAGGGTCTGCTGCCCTTGAAGAATAAATTGCCTGTTACATTAAAACATAGTAAGCTGGTAATATTGCAATAAGGAATGGATGGCAAACTGAAAACAGGTTCATTAAGTTCATAAGAAATATTGACATCCATGAAAGCTTGGTGGTATAGATAAAAGAAAATCTTGTTTAACTACACTCTGAAATTCAAGTCTGAAAAGCACAGTACTTGCATATTTAGTTTAAAGAATTAAGTACAACAACCAAGCAGGATTTAGGGCAATAGATATAATGCAATTCTTCTTTCATTCCATTTGCATTAGTTTCCATAAAATGTCCCAAATACCAATTGTCTTTGCCAGCTGTTGTCACAGAGTGATTCAAAAAAGCCTCTGCTAGAGAGGAACATTTTTCAGTGCTGAGCATTTACAATACAACACAGTTTCTGGTTCAGTAGCAGTGATGAAAGATAGCTTATTTTGGTGTGCTCTTCTTACCTCCTAATGCCGGAAATTGTATATTTCTAGATTTTTTAATAAGCATCCAGAAACAGAGATATCTAATGTAAACAATGTGCCAGCTTAGATCTTAACACAATGTTCCATTCACCCTGAAAAACAAACAACAGACTGAAGGCAAATGTATGTATTAGCCATTTTTACAACTCCCTAAATGCTAAAAATCTGTCTAATGATAAAATTGTCTGCCAGGCAATTAGTTAGCTTTTAGCAGTTCACATAGGAATGAACAGAAGTTACAGAAATTTGACCAGGTAAAGAAATATGCTGATCTCTAGTTTAATGTAGTCCAGGCAAGGACAGCATCATTGAAAAAACTTAATAGAGTAACTATGCCTGGGCAGTGCTTCATATTTCTAGAACAATGCCAGTGTGGCAAGTATTGAGCAGTTCTGCACTTTTCAGCTTAACCTGCCCCTGAAAAAAACAGCCACCTGTATAATGGATGTTAGCACAGGTATGAAGGGGTTAAAAGGTGAACTTCTGCCTTCAAGAGTTAAACCCAAGTTAAAAGTATATCTTATCTGACTAGTGATAGTATGCATGATCCCAAGATGTTTTACAACATAGTCAAGGGACAAGCATTGAGAATCTCTCGTCTTTGTTCGAATGACGTAGATTTTCTCTCTGAATTAAAAACTTTAGAATCTGGTTTTGTGAATAGAGGTTACTCACCTCTGGATGTGAGGGCTATATGTGAACAGGTTATACAATTGAGGGAAACAAGGGGTAGACCCTATTTTTATATTTTTCTAGAAATGGCCCTGTTGTATCTATTCCATCCAAGCAACGTCGACATTCCTCTCTTGTATTACCACTAGGTGATAACATCTCGTTTGTGCAACAACTTATTAATGACAAATGGGATCTTTTAATGGTGGATCAACCAGTGAGGGAGTTAGTTGGTAATTGTCCTAGGTTTGTGTTTAGCAACAATAAGAACCTTAAACAGCTTTTGTGTTTTCCAAACCTGACCCATACTAGGAATGATGTGGTACCTTTATGGTGCTTTGGCACCAAGAAATGTGGATCTTGCACACAGTGCAACTTCATTGATACTTCTAGATTCTTTAGAAATTCCAATGATGGGAGAATTTGGGAACTCAGAAACAGGTCTGACTGTAACACTAGGAATGTTGTATATGTGGCTACTTGTCAGACCTGTTTCTGTTTTTATGTGGGCAAGACCAATCGATCCCTCAAAGAAAGAATCAGAGACCATATGTATGCTTTCTCTAGAGGTGAGTCCTATAGTGCCATATCCAAACATATGTTGATCAATGGCACACATCATCAGTTTTTATTTCAGGTGTTGCATGCCATGAACAGTAGTATCCGGGGGGGGGTATTGTAACATTGACTGAAGAGATGGAGACGACATGGATTCTCCGTTTGGCAGCACACAGGGGTGCTGGTCTTAATGAGTCTGTCCCCCTGAAACCTATTTTAAAGGCGAGACCCTTGAGGTAGTTATTAAACTCTCACTATCCACAATCAAGTGGCTGTTTTTGCCATTGTATATGTACATACACATTTATATTTACATTATACATCCTTATTATATATTTTTTACATATATGCTTTTATTATGTAGTAGCATGTTTCATATAGGTTTATATGGTTTTATGTTTTTTATATAGTTGTATAGTTTTAGCTTATTCATTAGATGTGTTAGTATTTGTTTAATGTCATGCTTTTCTAAATCCAATATGGAGATAGGGTATGATGTTTTCTACAGGATATGATGTTTATAACAGGAAGTGGTAACAGGATATGATGTCTTCACAGGATATGATGTTTTAAATCCGAAGTGGAAACAGGATATGATGTTTTTACAGGATATGATATATATAGTGAGTGACTGTTTTTTGAATTATAACGTCTGATGAAGCAAAGTTTTTCTTTGTGAAAGCTACGTTTTGTGTTTTAATAAATTAGTGGCTATTTTATTTGAACAGTTCCTGGTATTTGTTCTATGAATCATTGGGATATCTGCAACATTTAAGCTACTTTGTTTTGGACAGTGTGAGTAGCGTTTTTTGCCACGCTGTCTTGTGAAATCTTGTAACGCTGCCTTGGACTGATTTTGTGGTCTTCCATCCTTTGGGACTGTTGTTGCTATATATATAGATATATATATATATATATATATATATATATATATATAAAGAGAAAGAGAGAGGCAGAATCAGAGCACTTAAAGTGAACTAATAAGTCTGATATTTAATGATGAATTGCTGGCGTTTCTACCAACATAGACATTCTGTTAGACCCATAAAAAGCAAAAACTCTGGAAGAGTGCTGTTAAGTATCCAAAGGTTTAATAAAATAATAGCATAAAAACACACAAACTTCAGAGAGATTAGTGCTTTTGGGTATTAACCCTTCATCAGATGGAAAACAAATGTTACAAAGCACCATTTAAAGTATAATACAACCAATGAGCAACTGATAAAAATCAATAAAAAACCCGCCTATTTTTTAAGGTGGGTTTTATGGGGACAACATAATTTAGCCCTGGATTCCTGTGTGCCATAAACTCTACAATCTTTCTAGACTCAATTAGTTCTGTGTACTGTTTAATATCCCCTCCCCTCTTATTGAGCCTTACATTTACTATGGCCCTAAAGGCAAAACAATGTGTGGGATAATCATTAACATGTCTAAAAAGAGCATTGTGTGTATCTTTGTTTCTGATGCTAGATAAGTGCTGCAATATTCTTACTTTAAACATACTGTTAGTCTTGCCCACGTAAAAACATGGGCAAGACTTGCAGTTGGCTAAATACACTATATCTTTGGTTCTGCAAGTGGCTCTGGCCTTTAACATAAATGTTTTGTTGGTGACAGGATGTACAAAGGAAGTATCATGGAGCACACAGCCGGGGACACCATCAGGTCCCATGGATGCTGTGTTCTTTGCCTTGGTGAGAGCAGATATCACCCGGGCGTTAGAGATGTTTGGGGGCTACAATCATTTGGTATAGATATCTCTCCTTTAGGGGAGGGGAGAAGTTTGCACTGAACCTGTCAGCCAGTATGTTGGCAATGTCTGTAGGATCAGTAATCTTCACATCATTATGAACTAATTCTGAGCATATCTGGGAGTTTCCTCCTAGGTTTCTGACATAGCTAAAGAATGCCTTATGGTTGTCTTTAGAGTCCTTAGCTATTTTTCTCTCAAAATTAGCTTTGGATGATTTTATGAGAGCTCTCAGCTTTTACTTATAGTGATCAGCGGTGTCTTACCTTTAAGGATTTTGCTCTATCTTGTAGTAGCTTTCTCCTTTTGTTGTAGAGTTTGTTTATGGCTGGGGTCCACCAAACTGGACGCTTGCCTTTGGTACAAAGAGTCTTTGTTTTGCTTGGGATTGCCTGATCCATGCAGCCTGCAGGTGCTGGTAGAAGGCATTTGTCAGTGATTCTGCGGTTTGAGTAATGTTAACCGCTGGCTCAGGGGCCTTAAAGGAGACCACACTAGTCTTTAGGAGTGTGAAGTCGGCTGAGAAATTCTTTACTGTGGTCTTTTCATTTCGGGTGGGGGCGGGATGAGGACCTCCAGCGAGATTAGTTTGTGATCAGATCTCACCAGTGAGGGGTATACTTCTGGCACTGAACATTGTGCTCCCATGTTTGTGATGATGAGATCAAGTATGTTCTCTCCTCTTGTGGGGATGGTGACTAGTTGTTCCATGGCATTTGAGTTTATGAATTCCAGGAACTTTTGGGCTAGAGTGTTTGGGCTTGAGTAGTGTTCCCAGTCTATATTTGGGTAGTTGAAGTCACCTAGTATGAATCATAGGCTCCTTGCACACATTTTTAGGAGCACACAAAAGTTCTTTGATTCACCTTCCTGATTGTAGTAAATTATCATATATAATATTCAAGTTATACCCCTTGCATAATACAGCACCATTTGTTAGAGTTTGTTTTAAAAGTCTAGTTTTGAACATTTTTCTAGTACGCAAAGAAAAAACACATGAGCCAATAATGACAAAACTGCCCAACTGGGAACATTTCAACCATAAAAGGCCACTCAAACTTCTGTCATTAAAATCCACCAATATCAGTTAATATGCAGAAATAAAAGTCATCTGAATAAATCCACATTAAAGAGATCTGTAACTAATGAAGCGGTTGCTGCTAGCAAACAACTTTATAGGTTCATAGACTAGTGGTAAGCTAACTGCCCTTGTGAGCCATTTTAAGCCTAGCCAATTATCCCTTGTGAGACTCAAACTCTGCACCTTGTGTTTGTAAGGCAAACACCTTCACCGTTAGGCCACCCTTCCAACCAGTGCTTCATCTACAAATGTAGGGCCTGCTGCCCTTGAAGAATAAATTGCCTGTTACATTAAAACATAGTAAGCTGGTAATATTGCAATAAGGAATGGATGGCAAACTGAAAACAGGTTCATTAAGTTCATAAGAAATATTGACATCCGCAGAAGCGCTTGGTGGTATAGATAAAAGAAAATCTTGTTTAACTACACTCTGAAATTCAAGTCTGAAAAGCACAGTACTTGCATATTTAGTTTAAAGAATTAAGTACAACAACCAAGCAGGATTTAGGACAATAGATATAATGCAATTCTTCTTTCATTCCATTTGCATTAGTTTCCATAAAATGTCCCAAATACCAATTGTCTTTGCCAGCTGTTGTCACAGAGTGATTCAAAAAAGCCTCTGCTAGAGAGGAACATTTTTCAGTGCTGAGCATTTACAATACACCACAGTTTCTGGTTCAGTAGCAGTGATGAAAGATAGCTTATTTTGGTGTGCTCTTCTTACCTCCTAATGCCGGAAATTGTATATTTCTAGATTTTTTAATAAGCATCCAGAAACAGAGATATCTAATGTAAACAATGTGCCAGCTTAGATCTTAACACAATGTTCCATTCACCCTGAAAAACAAACAACAGACTGAAGGCAAATGTATGTATTAGCCATTTTTACAACTCCCTAAATGCTAAAAATCTGTCTAATGATAAAATTGTCTGCCAGGCAATTACTTAGCTTTCAGCAGTTCACATAGGAATGAACAGAAGTTACAGAAATTTGACCAGGTAAAGAAATATGCTGATCTCTAGTTTACTGTAGTCCAGGCAAGGACAGCATCATTGAAAAAACTTAATAGAGTAACTATGCCTGGGCAGTGTTTCATATTTCTAGAACAATGCCAGTGTGGCAAGTACTTAGCAATTCTGCACTTTTCAGCTTAACCTACCCCTGAAAGAAAAACAGCCACCTGTATAATGGATGTTAGCACAGGTATGAAGGGGTTAAAAGGTGAACTTCTGCCTTCAAGAGTTAAACCCAAGTTAAAAGTATATATATATATATATATATATATATATAAAGAGAAAGAGAGAGGCAGAATCAGAGCACTTAAAGTGAACTAATAAGTCTGATATTTAATGATGAATTGCTGGTGTTTCTACCAACATAGACATTCTGTTAGACCACAGAAAGTCCAGAGCTGCAACAATGGCTTCTGTGTGACCATATTTTTCACCCCATTGTGTCAGATCTGGAACATCAGTCCTACTCAATACGAATATCAAGAAAATGACATAAAGGGAAACAACCCGGTTGGCCACATAAAAAAGCACACAAATGCAGACATGTTAATCACAGTATATTATGTCTGCATGTGAATTAGGCTCCTGAGTTAACAAGTTACACAGGTCAGTAAACTGATCTGAGAATCCTTTTCAGCCATGCCCCAGGCTAAATAAACAGATGCAAAATAATGTTGACAGCTGTATTACATATAGTGCATTTACAACTGGTTTAACATCCACATAAATAAACCTTATATGTAAAGTATGGAGCTATATAAGCAGCAATATACAATAACTAAATTATGTACATTTATGGAAAAAAATATTTACAATGTCATATGATAGCATGGGAATCAGAAGTGAGTTATGTAGTCAGCCTTGCCCCCCTGTACCACTTTAGTAATGGGTGCTAACCCTATAATGCTGACCCTTTCCTCAACCTTAACCCTAAACCTTACCTTTTATTAAATCGATCCTATAACACTGCCACTACACAAGACATGCTTGGACACATAAACAATACTATATCTTATCCTCTAACCTAATCCTGGCACTAACCCTAAAATAAACAAACTCGGACACAAATATATAACACCTATCCTTTATTCATCCCCGATCCTAACCCTACCTCACATTCACATGCAGAAACAGTCTCAACCCTCAAACCTCATTTACCAATCTCAACATTACACAGTATCAACATTTCCATTACGTGGCTATCCATACCATTGACATTAAACCACACCCACTGTGTTCATTGAAGAAACAGCATTTAACAAAAACATGGTGTCCCTATAAATATATCTATCTATCCATTTATATATATATATATATATATATATATATATATATATATATATATATATATTTAGAGGGAGAAGTAGTTATAATCCTCCTTTATGTTCTACCCTTCTATGTTTTGGTGGTTTGTGTGAAAAACGGTTTAGGAGTTTGGGGCATAGTAAATTGAGCTATTTCAGTATGTCAGTTAATGAGAGAAATGTCCTGTATGATTTGGCTAATAATCCAAATTTACGAGTAATGAAAGCTGACAAATGTGGGTCTATCGTCATTATGAAAACTGATGATTATAACAAAGCAATTTTGGAGCTTTTATATGATGAAAATAGTTAGAAAAGGGTAGATGTGAGTTATATTCAGGATTGTTTCAGAAAAATGGATTCACTTTTGTTTGATTTGTTCTGTGAAGAGAGTGTTAGTCATTCTACTTATAGGCATTTACAAGTTCAATATCCAAGGTTAGCTACATGTTTTGGTATACCTAAGGTGCACAAAGATAGGCAAAATCCTCCTTTCAGACCTATTGTGTCTGCAGCCTTTTCAAAAAACGAACCTATTTCTATATGGTTAGACGAACTTTTAAATCCTATAATGCAGACTTCACAGTATTACCTATGTGATTCTTGGCATCTTTTGGAATTGCTTAAGGGGTTTAATTATTTTGATACCAATTTGGTATTTGCCTCCCTTAATGTTGTTTCTCTATACACATGTATAGACCAAGAAATTGGAGTTGATATGTTGAGGGAATATCTAACTGGACACACAACATTTAGTAATAGTAAAAGCAACACCATTTCTGCATTAATGGAAATTGTTTTTGAATAATAATTTCTTTAAATTTGGTGAGGATATATTTCAGCAAGTTTCAGGGGTTGCTATGGGTTCCAGGGTTTCTCCATCCTTTGCCAGCATTGTTATGGCTATGTGGGAGATTCGATTTCTCATGCAACATCCCTTAGCCAATAATATTATGTTGTACAAACATTATATAGATGATTTATTTTTTTATTTGGAGACTTGATTTTACAACCTTCTCCGAGTTAGTGGATGATTTAAATAATTCTACCACTTTTTTGAAGTTTTCTAAAGTTGGTTTTGGTCAGGCCATTGATTTTTTGGATATACACTTAGAAATTGATTATGCCAACAAAAGTTTTATTAGTAAGATTTTTAGGAAATCTACATTTGTAAATCAATATTTACATAAAGACAGTTTACATCCATCACATATGAAAAAAGGTGTAGTCAATGGGCAACTAATTCGACTTAGTCATTTGACTAATGACCAAGACACTTTTTCTTTTGAGTTAGAAAGGTTAATGCATTTTTTGTACAAAGGGGTTATGATTATTTTTGGTTGTAAAATATAGCTAGTGAAGTTTAGATACTTAGGGATACCAGAGCTATGCCTATTTTAAAGACACAAAGTGGTGGTTATGTGTGTAATGTGTACAACAATAATGTGTTTAGGTTGGCTTTTCCCATACCTATTTCTATTGATATGTGTACCATCAAACATATCATTGTTGATAATTGGAAGGTTTTGATGGGACACTCCGATTTAGTTAAAGTTTTGGGTAATAAGCCACTTTTTACATATCAGAAGAAGGTAAATTTGAGATATATTCTTGAAAAGGGAACTGCTATTTGTAAGAATGTTTCATTAGAAGGATCTGGCACCTCTTCTTGTGGCCATTGTAAACAATGTAGATTTATAGTCAATTCAGCATCTGTAGTTGTGGGGCAAGACAAAAAAATCATTTGGGCTAAGGGTAGATATAATTGTGGTTCATCTTATGTTGTCTACCTAGCTTTGTGTAACTCCTGTATGTGTTTTTATGTAGGCAAGACTATTAGAGTCTTAAAAAGAAGAGTGTATGAACATGTGTTGGCCATTAAAAACAAAAATCCAACTAATGCTTGGCTAAACACGCAATGGCATGTGAGAATTTCAAAAAAATCTAATTTTTTGTATTAGATACAGTTATGCCTGATATGTTTTCTGGTGATTATAATAGTTTGCTAGAATGTAGGGAGAGCAAATTTATTTTATTTATTTATTTTTATTTTTATTTTACATTTGTTGACCAGGCTAGTCTAGCTGGAAACATGTCCATTTTCAGTAGAGGCCCAGGGAGAAAAGCTCCAAGAAAGACATACAAAGAAATATAATAGATCAAATTAAAAAAAATACAAAAGTCAAAACAAATCAAACTAAAAACTACAATTGTAATAAAAACATAACTTTTTTTTAATTTTTATTATTATATATATATATATATATATATATATATATATATATATATATATATATTCAAATAAAATAATCAGTGATGATAACATTAGCAGTAAGCATCAATGGATAATGTACAAGAAATGGTCAATATGCAGTATATACATAAATGTTATTTGCAATAATATGGTATTTTGCTGCTCTAGGGTAATATTATGAGTTTCAGAGTAATTATTAGTTTAAAAGGAAAGAAGTTAGTCAGGGTTAGTACAGGTGCATAGCCAGTGTGTCTTAAGAAATAGCTTTAGTTTCTTTTTAAAGAGTGAAAGAGAAATTTGAGTTGTAAGTTCAGTGGGTAGTAAATTCCATAGCTTTCCTACAGAGTTAGAGTACAGGGAGTCACCTGATGAGTTATTGGATCTTGAAATGTTGATCAGCATTTTGTTTGAGGAGCATACGTTCTTGAGATTTTTGTAAGGTTTAATGACGGTAGAGAGTATTGGAGTGTTGGTGAGTTGATGCAGGGTCTTGTGGACAATGGCAAGCTGGAGAAATTGAATATGGTTAAGAAATTCTAGCCAGTCTAGTTGTTTTAGGTTCAGACAGTGATGAGTTCTGAAGGGAGAGCCTGTAGCAAATCTAGCCATATTATTATAGGATATTGCCAGTTTGTTGAGGTTATTTTTTGAAAGGTTAGTATATATAGGGGAAGCATAGAGTAGAGTTGAGATTAAGTGGGTCCTGGCTATAGTGGTCCTATAATGGCAGATTAGTTTAAATGCTGACAGCCTCCCTGGTCTCAACGAGACTATTAATATAAAGCGTTTTTTACATATGCAGAAGTTGTAAAATTGTTGCATTATATTAGGAAAGATATGTATATATGTGCATATATATACATATATATATATATATATATATATATATATATATATATATATATATATATATATATATGGGTCTACTTTGTTTGCCCGAACTTTCATTTGCCCGACACCCATTTGCCCGACCCCATTTGACCGAAATTTAATTTGACCGACACTTCATTTGCCAACAGTTCATTTGACTGACAAGCATTATTGGCAAGAAAATGCCCCCTTCCCCACTGCAGTGCGACCCTGGAGTTAGAATATATAGTTAGGGGGGTGTGGGGGGCATAGCCTCCCACAATGGGCGAAGCCCCCCCACTTACATTTCTGTTACTAAAGAATATTAAAGCAAAACTAAGCATTATAATATGAAATTAAGTTGGGGGCTTCACCCCCACACCCCCCTAACTATATATTCTAACTCCAGGGTCGCACTGCAGTGGGGAAGGGGGCATATCCCATTTTCTTGCCAATAATGCTTGTCGGTCAAATGAACTGTCAGTCAAATGAAGTGAAATGAAAGTTCGGGCAAACAAAGTAGACCCATATATATATATATATATATATATATATATATATATATATATATATATATATATATATACATATGTTTATATGTAATTTTCTATAACTATGTTGCATATATTTTTAGTTATTTATACTTATTTTATCATATGTAAAAAAAATGTTTTTACGGTATTTGTTACTTTAAGAATTGATGATGGTGAGTCATGTGATTTATGATTTTATTTAAAAAAGGTGGTGAGATTTAGAATGTTGTTTCTGATGAAGTTTGAGTATTATTAAATCAAATCAAACAAAAGCGCTAAATACATTCTTGGTGTCCGGCTTTTTCCTGTCTGTGGTTTCAAGTTTTGTTCTTTTATGTTGTGTCTTTCAGCTTTTCCTGGTTAGGGGTCGCCACAGCGGAACTCTTGTCTGCTAATGATTGGCAGTAGATTTTTATGTGCCGAGTTGCCGGCCCTGACACACAACCTTCAACAAAGGTACGCCCATTCATGCATATCTCCACACAGAAGACGCTCTAGCTGAGAATCAAACAGGACAATGTCTTACTGTGAGGCGACAATGCTACCGCAGCACCACCACCGCAGTCTCTAAGATATATATATATATATATATATATATGTAATATATATATATGTAATATATATATATATATATATATACACACACACAGACACACACACACACACACACACACACACACGTGTGTGTGTGTGTGTGTGTGTGTGTGTGTGTGCGTGTGTGCAGTATCATGTGTATGTGGTACGCTAAGGTTTATAAGGCAGTCATAGAATCAGATACATGAATATGCGCATTGATCATATGGTCTTCTGACATGATCCCACTGAATACTGTTTGGCAAACATCTTTATGGTGAGAGGGGTGTGCTTAAATTGCCAGTCATTATTTGATGCAATTAGATTTACATAGTACAACAGCATCCTCAGGCTTGTCACCCTTGTAGTTTTGGATACATTACATTTGTATAGCACGAGTTACTAATATTTGTCAGAAGTCTGTCACTACATCTGTCACTAGAAATGAATTCACCCACAAAAAGAAACATTTAAAAGACTTCTTTGATCACATTAAATGATTAAGTCCCCACCAATAATACTGAAATACATAATCAAGTGCAGCAAAAATATTCTACTTAATCACTTAGTGAAAACATGAGTAAAACAGCATCATAACTAAAAACAATATCATAATTCAGTAGCCTTCTGTTTCAAAATACATTCAATATTCATGGAGTCTTTCAGACCTAGGATCTTTATTGCTTGCAGCTTTAGCCGCCAACAGAGCTACTTAATATCCAATAACAGTAATTTGGAATATTACTGTATAGCTAGGAATTCTACATTCTGCTTCCTCTATATGTCCAAACAGACCGCAAATGAGTAGTTAAAAGTGTAACATTTCATAAGTACCTGAACCATATTTGAAACATGTCTGTTTGTGGTCTGCAGCACAGTTCAAATGTCTTCAAGAATTCAAATTCCATGCGTGCAGAAGACAAAGACATAAACAATCAGTTGCACAGATGATGAAGACTGTTTTTGTTTTCTGCATCTATGTGCGACCAGACACAAAGGGTATTCTTAAGGGAGAATGCCCTTAAAAAAAGTTTTTTTTTTTTAATTAAAAGAAAATTAATCTCCTGGCATTTTTTCTGGACAATATGCTGTTCTTTTCAGTTTCTGGACAGTGTCCCTTAATTCTGGACAGTCCAGAAAAATTCTGGACAGTTGGCAACCCTACCGTTTTTTTGTTAACTACATCTTATTGTCTATGCTGGGATGAGAGATGAATGCCAATGAGCCATCAACTATGGGAAGCTTTCTTTTTTCTGTAGTACAGCCTATCCTTTGCCAGGTGGCTGACATGATGGCCAGGTCTTCTGTCTTACCAGTGTGTGCTTATGCTTCAGCACATGTGGTGCATGTACATCCTGCTAGGGTCAGATATCATCCTTGATCCCTAATGTTCTATGCCTTACACCTCTGTTACTCTGGCAATGTAACAGAGTGGACTCTCTCCCTCCTCCCAGAATGGATGAGCTTCACCAGCTCCTTCACTCCTTATGTCAGCAGTAGATCCCAGATCACCTGGGTCATAGTTAACATTTTATCCATCTAAATAACACAGATGGCTACAGGGCAGAAAGTTTTACTAAATGGAAATTCAGTTTCCAATGAGAATAAGACCCTTGGAAAGGGAAACAGAAGAAAACAAGTTACACTGAAACTGTTCTCTAAGCTTATACTTAATTAGACATGGGATGATACAATCAAGCCAAAGTGTTCAACAAAATAGAGGAGTATGCATGTTGTGATTTATATGGACAACAATGACTTGTCTGAGGAAACAACTAAGGTGGTGGAAAGAACATCAGGGAGGTGACAGAGAAAAGGCAAGGCAGGGCATTGGATGTTGCCTAAATGTAGCATTCTCAAAAGTGGTACATACTCCAGTAGCTAATACATTGAGGGGTAACATAATTAGAGTGTACAATGACTAGTTATGGCATTGGGCATGGAGGAACATTCTGGAGATGGCAGATGGAATGGGAAGACTTAGCAGGTAGGTGAACTGTATATATTAAATATGCTTCATCTTAGTTCAGAAGGACAATGGTGATTAAAGCTAGATTAGAAAGGTATGTCTCAGTGTCTTCACCATTAGGGTAATATGGAATGGGGTGTCACAGAAGCAGAAGAGATGAATTGGTACTCAGGGTCTAACTGGGGCAGAAAATGGACATAGAGTACAGCAGAGAAGCAAAAGGGTGACTTCATACTTTGCTAGGAGATGTTAAGTCATGGGTCAAGGAGTCCTTGAACAAAAATATGGCAGCTGCATAACGGGAAAGCACATATTGCTGGCATCATAGAATTATGGAACAGAGATAAGAAGGGGTGGGAAACAAAGATATCAGGGTTTAGGTTATTCCAGAATGATTAAGAAGGGTGGGATGGAGATATAGTAGCACTTTTAATAGAGGAGGACATTCAAAATAAGATGAGAGACAAAGAGGAACTCTGCCCCATTAAGGGAGTGAGAAAGCATCATGTTTCTAAACCTAAAGTAATTACCTTTGTGGTTAAGACAGAATAAGAGAGGAGTGCTTGTACAACAATATATCATCTCTTACCTGAATGCATAAGGGGAGGAGGATGACAGAATGGTGCAGAGAATAATGTTGTGGAGTAGCAGGAAGGGACTGGTTATATTTGTGGGGTATATGAACCATCCAGGAAAAGACTGGGAGACCTTGAGCTCCAGGGTGAGATGGCATAGAGGTTGACTGAAGGTCTGGATCATGAAGGGTTCTGCCATCTGATGTGAGATCATGCAAGGAGGACTAGGACCATAACTGTGGACCTGCTCCTAACTGAGGTGGAGGAGACCACAGATGTACAGGTGGTCAGCAGTAGCTAAGAGTGAATGTGCATACCATTTTATGTACTGTTTCTGCCTCACAGCCATCCCCAAGCTAGGTTTGATCACATCAAGCCTTTTTCTGATGTGTCCACTCAGGAATAACTCTCCATGGAAATATCCACAAGTACATTTAAATGTAATCCTGTCCTGTAACATGAATAGCAGAAGTTTACCTTCTACTCTAACACTCTGACAATTTCTTTATACCAGCATGAATGTCTTCTGTTAAACTGCTAGCTGCAGGATGTTATGCTGCACCAGTGCGGAATGGATTGTTTCATTTTATTTCAGAAAACAGCTGCATTCTTAGGTTTGAAGAGAGAGGTTGTGGATGGTAGGGAAAAGGGAATTTTAGGTTAAGGAGTGAGCCAGAACTTAGGTTTAGGGATGGGAAGGGGATTTTAGGTTTTGGGAGAGATCAGAACTTAGGGTTAGGGAGGGAGATTGGGATTTTAGGTTTAGGGAGTGATTGTGGACTGAAGGGGAAAAGAATTTTAGGTTTAGGGAGAAAATTGGACTTTAGGGTTAGGGAGGGGAAGGGTATTTTAGGTTTAGGGAGGGATGGGGTAGTAGACAGTGGTTGGGAGTTTACAGAGATAGGATCATGGTTTTGGTAGGACTAGTAAGCATTAAGGGAGACAAGTTAATTGGAGTTAGAGCACTTGCTGAAGCAAGCGTGTGGCAGCGAGGACGTGCCTCAAGCACATGTAGTAGAACCGTTTTCTTTTTTATTACTATGTAAAAGACCATGACTGAAAAATGTCCATTTCAGTCCAGTTTACTTACCTATTCATGTAAATAAAAAATAAAGATCAGGTACACACCGTCTTTTGTTAGTTTCTGGACTTATCATGAAATGTATTCATTAATAACTTAACAAAAAGGTTTGTAAGGACATAGATTCTTTTGTGTCTACCAACTCAGATTCTTTATTCATTCTTTGTTTTATTAATCCTTTTACTCAATATTTTTAACTTATTTATTCGGGTATGTTGGCATGTTACTGTAACAGTACTATATAAATGTTACTGTATTTGAAATGTTTTACCTGTCCGACATTATCTGTATTGTATAGGGTCAAGATTTCTGTCTTGTAAATTGTCTTAATGTGGAGCTTTTCTCCCCAGGCCTCTGCTGAAAATGGACATACATCCAGTCGGATTATCCCGGTCAACAAATGTTAAATAAATAAATAAATTATTAAGAAGGACTGTAGCATTGTCGCCTCACAGTAAGATGTTGTCCTGTTCGATTCTCAGCTAGAGCGTCTTCTGTGTGGAGGCATAAGTGAATGGGGCGTGCCTTCATTGAAGGTTGTGTGTCAGGGCTGGTAACCCGGTACGTAAAAATCCACTACCAAACATTAGCAGACTGGAGTTCCGCTGTGGCGACCCCTAACCGGGAAACGCCGAAAGACACAAACAATTAAGAAGGACTGTGATAATTAAATTTATTTACTACTATAAAGTGGTAGAAATAAGATAAATTGTTGTTAAATGTAACTTTGAATTCATGGCTAAATAATTTTTATCACTGACACACTGCATTGTCCATCTGCCATCTTTGTAGCTGACAGGTAGTGTCACATATCTTACCCACTACCTTATTCAGACCTGGCAAAGAATCCATCAGTGTTCCTCTGGTATTAATCATCATCACCATAATCATCAAGCTCCATTTTTCCCATTGTCAAAATAGGGTCTGGATGTTGTGTCAACTGTCACCATCTCTCTCAATTCAATGCCACTCTCCTACCTTCTTTAAAACTCATGCCTGACTTTTACAGGTCTTTTCTCACACAATCCATCCACCTCTTTGCTGGATGCCCTCATTTCATCTTGCATTCTTCCTGTCTGTACCAAATTTTCATCAGCTTGTCTTTTACTTTTCTGCACATGTGCCAGAGGCACTGTAATCTGTTCTATTTGACTTTGTCTGAAATTGTGGCTACTCTGGCTTCTATTCTGATGTTCTCTTTCTTTTGCCTGTCCAATAGTGTACATACTACCACTCATCTCCAGCACTTCATCTGCATGACTTCTAGCATCCTCAACTACTCTGCCTTTACAGCCCAGGTTTCTGTACCATACAACAGTACTAGGTGCACCACTGTTTTGTACACCTTACTTTTCAGTTTCTTTGGCATCCTTCTGTCATACACTACCCCTGACACTTTTGCCAGTTGGCTGCAGTCCATCTGATTCTAACTTTGGCCTTCTCATTCAGACCTCCCTTCTCCTCAACCACCCCTCTCAAATACTTGAAGCTGTTAACCTGTTCCACTACTTTCCCTTGTATCCCACTTTTCATGTTCTTATTTGCCTCATTTGCTGCCATCATATCTATCTTATCTGTACTCAGTTTCATCCTATGTGCCTTCAGTTTTGCATTCCATTTACCTATCCTCTGCTGAAGCTTTTGCTCATTGTCTGCCTGTAATGCCTCATCATCTGCATACAGCAGCTTTGTTGACCTGTCCCCTCTAACTTGTCTACTAATGTAGTCCATCACCAGTATAAACAACAGTGGGCTCAGAGATGAATCCTGATGGACACCCAGTCCCACTGGGAACCCCTCTGCGAGTCCAAATACTATTCATACTTGAGTCATTGGATCTTTCTACACAGCCTACACCAATTCTACCAATGTTTCTGGGACTTCAGGCTTCCCAAATCAATTTTCTTGGGACCTTGTCATATCCTTTCTCCAAATCTAGGAGTGCCCAGTTGGACTCTTTCCTAATCTTTAGCTTATTTTCAACCACCTGCCTCACTGCAAACATTGGGTCAGTTGTGCCACATCCTGAACTGCTCGTCTCCCATCCTATTTTCTGCTTCTATTTGTATTAGTTTATCAGTCATCCTGTCCAAGACTTTCATGCAATGTGACAGGCGTTTGATACCTCTATACTGCTCACAGTTATGAATGGCCCTTTTGTTCTTGTACACTAGCACTAGTATACTTATTCTCCAGTCATCTGCGATATGCTTTTCTCTTCTCTTCTTATGAGTACATTCAGCAGCCATTTTTCCCCTATCTCACCCAATATCTTGATCATATCTGCGGTGACCTCATCTGTGCCTGCTGCTTTGCCTGACTTCATTTTCCTTACTGCCGTTCATACTACTACTATGGTGGGCTCCTCCTCTTTTTACACTGTAGGCTGTATCTGTGGTAGTACAGTTTCTGTGGGGTTTTCTCATTCAGAAGCTGCTAGAAAGTACAGTTGTGTACACCTACCATAAATGTAGATATTCGAGTGTCTACACTGTTGCAGTCATGACTGTAGGGTTCTCCCCTGCCGGCAGGCAGCCCTCGGTTGGCCAGAATCCCAAAGTCTGGGTCCGGCATCGGCTGTTCATCCATGCTATGGTAGGAACTCCCCTGAGGAAGGCCGCAGAAGTGGCAGCAGCTCTGGTGGAATGAGTCCGTATACTCCCTGGGATTTGCTTTTCATGGTGAGAATAACAAAATCTGATTCCATGAGCAATCCATTTAGAAATGGTCTGTTTTGAAATGGCTTTACCTTGGGAACTTGAAGCATAAGAAACAAACAATTGTTCTGATTTTCTGATGTCCTTGGTTCTGTTCAGGTAAAAACGTAGTTGTCTGTGTACATCCAAGGAATGTAAGATCCTTTCCCCTTTATTTTGAGGAGTGCGGAAAAAGGTTGGCAAGTGGATAGTTTGATTTAAAGCCACTTTGGAAACCACCTTAGGCATGAAGGTAGGATTAGTCCTCAAAGATACCCTGTCTTGATGAAAAATAATATAAGGTTCCACAGCCATAAGAGCTTGTAACTCTGAAACTCTCCTGGCAGAGGTTAAGACTAACAGGATAGCTGTCTTCCAAGATAAAAACTTGATGTCAGAAGAGGCAGCAGGCTCAAAAGGGGGCAAGGTTAGTTTTTCCAAAACATAGTTGAGATCCCAAGCAGGAATGGGAGGAGATCTAGGAGGTCTTAAGTTATTAGCTCCTCTGAGAAACTGTCTCATGAGCTGGTGGGAAAATATGGGAGGGTCTGTATTATAATGAGCAGAAATAGCAGAGGCATGGATCTTAATGGAAGAGAAAGAGAGACCCTTATGTAAGAGATCTGTCAAGTAAAGTAAAATTAAAGTAATGTTAGGAAGAAGAGGATCAGAATCCTGAGCCTGCATCCAGGAACAAAATCTTTTCTATTTTCCTGCATAAGATTTTCTAGTGCTAGGACGTCTGGCTTCTAAAATGACATCCATAACCTGCTTGGGCAGTAAAGGTGAAATCAAAGGCCCCAGATTAACCAGGCCACCAGGCTGAGAGTTCTGACATGAGAGTGTAGAACCTGACCCTGATGTTGGGATAGAAGGTTCGGAGACTGAGGTAAAACCCAAGGGGGCTCCAGGCATAGGTTTTTTAGAGCTGGATACCAAAACTGCCAAGGCCAATTTGGAGCCAGCAAGTTTATCATCTTGGGCTTGTCCTGTTTTATCTTCAATAAAACCTGTGGAAGAAGAGGAAGAGGCGGAAAGGCATATCCCGAGAGGTTCCTCCAACTGAATGACAGGGCATCCACTTTCCAAGCTTCTCTGTGGAAAGTCCTGGTGCAAAAATTCTGTAGTTGATGATTGAGATGGGATGCAAAGAGGTCTATGTGAGGACATCCCCAGACTGCTATCATTCTGAATATTTTGGTGTCCAGCATTCACTCGTGTGGATCTGAAAGGTTTCTGCTCAGACTGTCTGCCAGGAAGTTTTGTTTCCCTGGTAGAAACTGAGCTTGAAGATCCAGATTGAAAGCTAGAGCTGTGTTCCATAGATCCATGGCTAGTCTGCAAAGGGGGTAGGAATGAGATCCCCCTTGCTTGTTTATGTACCACATAACTGTGGTGTTGTCTGTCCATATTAGCAGTTGTCCTAGTTGTAAAAGATTCCTGAAGGCCAATAGAGCTTTCTGAATGGCTAATATTTCCTTTAAATTGATATGCAGGTGCTTCTGATCCTTTGTCCAAAGGCCCTGCAAACAATTGCCCTGAAAATGGGCTCCCCAAGCATAATCCGAGGCGTCCGTGGTTAGAGTCTGAGTGGCAGGAGGCAGACGGAAGGGTTTCCCTTTGTTTAGAGCACATGCCCTGGACCACCAAAGAAATTCCTTATGAAGGCATGGAAGGACGGAGATCAGTATGTCTAAACTGTGGCAATGCTGAGACCATACACTTTTTAGGTACCATTGTATTTTCCTCATGTGTAGTCTTGCATATGGTATGAGAAGGATGCAGGAGGCCATGTAACCCAAAGCCTGCAGGAATTTCCTTGCAGATAGTTGAGTTAGAGTTGCCAAGGTTTTGAAAGTTGAAGCCAGCTGTAATTGTTTTTTGGATGTCAGAAATGCCATCTGGGTTGTGGTGTTTAGAAGTGCACCCAGAAAAGTTATCTGTTGTGATGGCGTCAAATTTGACTTTTTATGTTTACAGAGAATCCCAGGAACTTGAGGAGGTTCTGTACAAATTCTAGATGCTAGAGTAAGACATCCTTGCTGTCTGCCTGAATTAGACAATCGTCCAGATAAGGGTTAATTTGAATTCCCTTGAGTCTGCAGTAAGCTACTACTGGAGCCAGGCATTTGGTGAAGACCCTGGGCGCAGTAGACAATCCAAAGGGCAGCGCAGAGAATTGAAAGTGCCTCGATCCGGCCTTGAACCTGAGGTATTTTCTGCGATCCTGCCTGATGGGAATGTGTAAATATGCCTCCTTTAAATCCAAAGTTATCATCCATGCATCTTTGGACAGCATTGGAAGTAGCTGCTGTAGAGTAAGCATCTTGAATTTTGGAATCTCTAGAAAGGTTTTCAAGACCGACAGATCCAGAATGGGTCTCCATGAGTTTTGCTTCCTTGGGACTAGAAAGAGCCTTGAGTAAAAACCTTTTCCCATCTCTGAAAGAGGAACCAGCTCTATAGCATTCATAGCCAAAAGAGCTTCCACCTGGTTTAAGGCCTCCGTCCATTGATGTTTTGGAAGATCTGGCCATCCGTTTGGCCTTGGCAAGGTATGAAAATGGAATTTGTAACCTCTTAATACCACATCCAAAACCCACTTGTCTTGGGTTATTTGAGTCCAATTTTGATAAAAAAGAGAGAGTTTTCCTCCAAGAGGGGCTTCCAGGCAAGAAGTTCCTGTAGCCCAACAGAGGGAGTCATTGAGTTTGTTTCCTTTGAGATTGTGACCTGTCCTCTCCTCCCCTAGGGGTGGAAGCAGTCCACTGTCTTGGTCTATAAGCAGCTTGTGTTTGAGGCCTCCCTCTGGAGCATCTATATCTACCCCTCTGAGGCCTGTCTGAAGTGGGAAAGGACCAATTTTTTGAAGGCCAATTCCTGCTAAATCTAGGTGGTTGTACTTGTAAGAAATCTTTAACTGTTTGCATGGATTTCGCCTTATCCTCCATCTTTTTAATCACCTCTTCAGCTTTTGATCCAAACAAAACATTATGCTGAACAGGAGCATCCAATAATTTAGCCTTTACTTGTTCAGGTAAATTTTGTTCCTTTAGCCATGCATGCCTTCTAATGACTTTTCCAGAGGCCGCAGCCCTACAAGAGGCCTCCAAGGCAACAAATCCACAGTGTAAACCATGCTTCCCAACCTGTTCAGTGGCATGCAATAAGTCATGTATTTCCTTATCATCTGCACAGGCAGAAATGGAAGTAAGCTTTTGTTTTAAGACAGACAAGAGAAATTGCTGGTATTTAAACATATGAAACTGACAGTTTGAAGTCCTAATGTACAAAGTAGCAGAAGTGTACACCTTTCTGCCCCATCTTTCTAAGGATCAAGAATCCTTTTCAGTAGGAATGGGATTTTTGGCAGAAGCGGCCTTAACTCCCTTAGGACCCTGAGAAATGGTTTCAGGGTCAGCAGAAGGGTTCTTGTATAAAAATTGATGGGAATCAGAAACCCTGTAATATCTATCAGGCTTAACAGGAGCAGGAGGAAAAGAGTCAGGGGTTAAGTTAGCCTCTGAAAAGGCATCATCTACAAAATCCAAAACAGGAGGAATAGCCAGGGGTCTATGTTGGGGAAGAAGAAAATCCCTCAGTCTTTTCTTGGATTCCGAATACTCCTGTCCTTCCCAGTGGAAATGTTCCCTCATTTCATGCAAAGTTTCCCCAAAAGAGAAATCCTCAGGGGGAGAAGCTGAAGGAATGGATTCTTCAGCATCAGAATTCTCATAAGGAGGAAAAGAATATTCCTGATCAGAAGAAGAAACTGAGGAAACAGAAGCCTGATCAGAGGAATCATAGTAAACATCCTGCCTTGGCCTTTTGTCTGGAGGGGGATGAGAACCCCTAATCATAGTAAGTAAATCCTCCGCCATCTTGAGTAACTGTTTCTGTGACTTGGGAGCCAGTTCAGAAGAGGCCTGTGTTGAAGTCTTTGATTTAGAAGGAGTCTTTGCCTTTGTCTTTGGCATTGTCTTTACTAGTAGCTGAGTAGGCCTGAAAACCCCTTCGGAAGCCGGTACCTGCACAGCGGCTCCGGACCCATCCAAAGGAGCATTGTCCGAAGGTCCAGCAACAGAAATATTTAAAGGCCTGGTTGGCTCCTCATGAGAGTCCGTTTCGGCCATCGGTTCTGAAATGGCCGACAACAGGGGCTGCAAAAGCACCTCACTGATGACGGCCGAACCTGAAGCTGGCTCTGCTTGTGCACTATCATCAGATTTGGACCTCGGAGGCCTGTCTTTATCCTTGCGACTTTTGTGAACTCCGGTAGCCGGGACCGTATCCGACAACATTTTGTAGTTAAAGCGCCTACCGAAGTAATGAAAAGCAAAATTGTACCTTCGCTTAATTGTACGTTGATTGAATCTAGCACAAAACTGACAACTAGCTACGTCATGGTCAGGGCCTAAGCAAGGAATACAGTAAGAATGAAAATCCTTATGAGGTATTTGCTTCCCACATGAAATGCAATTACTAACTTTTTCTGACATCGGAGTGGAGCAAGAAAAAAGTTTCCTCAATGGGGTACTTAGCTTTGAGTGGAGAAGAAAGTCTTCGGACCGAAGGATATCAAAAAAATTTGTCAGGAGTCAGCTGACCGGCACTTGCGAACTGCTATCACCGCACGGCAAGAAAGACTGGAGAAGATGGCACCGGCTGTCAGCTTTGTACTCCTGGCGCTCTGACGTCAGGGAGCATGGATGAACAGCTGATGCCGGAGCAAGACTTTGGGATTCTGGCAGACCGAAGGCTGCCTGCCGGCAGGGGAGAACCCTACAGTCATGACTGCAACAGTGAAACACGATGAACATGTGATCCTTCCATTTGTCTTTGATGTTTTCTGTACTGTTGAGCAGGTTGTTGCTGTTATTTGCTATGAAGGGTGTCTGACTATCTTCTATATCTTTCTGTCTTTGCCTTGCAACCTGATAAAGTTTCTTTGTACCATTTACTAATTCACTTTTTGGAAGTCGGTAGAGTACCTCTGATGCCTTGTTTTTTGCTACTGCAACTTCTCTCTTAGCCTTTTTGTTAGCTAACCTGTATTACTTCCTAGCTTGGTCCATTTTTTCAATCTCCCACTTTTTCCTGCACTCCTTCTTTCTTTTAACAACTTTCTGGACTTCACCACCAGCTTTCCTTATATACCTTGCTTCCATACCTGGCTCATCCACATATCTGTTCTCTAATCCTCACATGTGCTTTTTTGAGGAGCTGCAATTCTTCTTCAACTCCACCTATTACCTCTTTTTCCTGAGGTGCTACAGCCATGAGTAAATTATTGAACTCCTATGCTTTCTCTTCAGTTAACCTCCAGGTCTTCAGCCTAGTCCCTGGTGACCTTAGAGCCTTCTCTGACCACTTCTTGCAGCTGATTGTGGCAACCAGTAGTTTATGCTGTGGGCCAGATGTTTCACTGGGAATATCTTTGCAGTCATTGATTCTACCCCAATGCCCTTTCCTAACTAGGAGGAAGTCTACCTGAGTTGCATGTGTCCACTCTTGTATGTGATCTTTTGACTGTCTGTCTTACTGACCTATGTGTAGGTGACTATCTAGCCATTTTCCAGACAGAAGTCTACAATGGCTACTCCTTATTTAGTCATGTCAGACTTAGGCACTCCTCATATCCTGTTCTGTCTGCCCCAATATGTGCATTCTGGTCACCTATTATCAACACCAATTCATGTTGTCCTGCTTTATCTAGTAGGTCCTGCAACTGCTATCCAAATGCACTTTTTTCTTCACTATCACAACCCTGCTGTGGGGCATAGGCTGAGATTATGAATATTGCCATATCATTAGTCTGGAGTCTGACTGCCATGAGTCTATCATTAATTCTGGTGACATCTCTCACTGTCTTCTGAAGCTGCTCTTACCCCACAATTCCTGTATCATTTCTAGCCTGTCCTCCTCCTGAGTAATAGACTCTGGATCCCAAGCCATGTGGCTTTGCTGCACTACCCTTGCATCTTTTCTCCTAGATACATTGGATTCTAAGTCTCCTCCTTAACATTGTATCATCCAATTCCAAGCTCTGTGCTGTCTGTAAATCTACATTGAGTGAAGCAATTCTTAGTTCATGCTTTGCAGTTTCATTTTCATTGAGTTTATATCCAGCTTTTGCTCAAGAGAGCTATCCTACTGGCAACTGGACACTGGCCATCCAGGAGCTTAGTGACCCAGGGCTGCTGGGCTTTATGGCAGGCATACACTGGCCAAAAGGGGCACATACACTCCTCCCACCATTAGCATGAGTCCCTGGTGTAGGTCAAAGTAGGCCGGGTCCTCAACCTACTTATCACTGGTAACTACCCATGCCCATTTTGGTGACATCAGACAACATGACCGAATCACCTAGAGCCATTTTTCACACTGTCAAGTGGCTAGCCGTGACATGGCACACAGTTTGTGATCCATGTTCTCCTATCTTGCAGATACTGAGCACCATAGTTAATGCCCAAAGGAGTTGGTGTATACAACACTTCCCCCTTATAGGCAGTAGTATAACTAGGGTGGGGTGAGGGGGGTGGCAACTGCCCAGGGTGCAAAGGGTTGGAGGCATGATTAACTGTCTGATCCTGATCTTTCTTTAATGCAATACCAGCTTTTGCAGTCAAACCTGAGCATTGTAGTGCTCTATTTGGGGTCTAAACTGAAGCAACTGCTATGCTACATTTGCTACACTTTTTTAACTAAAACATAAGCACTGTAGCACTCTGTGTAGGCTGGGTATAAACTGTAGCAACCTGTTTGCTACAGTTTAAAATGAAGATTTTTACATGAGTCCAGTAGTGCTCTGTGCAGGCTGGGTATAAACTGTGCTCTGTGCAGGCTGGGTATAAACTGTAGCAACTGTTTGCTAAAGTTTAAAAAAGGAAGTGTTTTTTTTTTGTTTGTTTGCTTAAACTAAAACATGAACACCATACTGCTCTGGGAAGGCAAACAGTGTGCTACAGTTTGAAAGAATAAAGTATAAAACAGGATCCAGAAACAAAAAAAAAAAAACAAGAGAACTGAGCAGCAAAACTGTTCTGGAAACCTAGAAAAAAAAATGGAAAGTTTAACATACTGTACAAAAAACATAAATGCTTTTGTCCCATGTTGTTTGGTATAGAACTTCATCTGAAGTAAAATTCATTCAACCACACTACTATGTATAGAATTAATTAGATAATTGAAGAGGTCACATGATCCTGCTTTGTCCAAGTAAAATGTTTTCATTAAAATTTAAAGAAGTACTACCTCCCCAGAAATGCAATGGTTCCAGCCCATGCAAGGGGACTTGTACCCCTAATTAATAACAAAAAATACTCATAACTCATTGATATGTACAATAAAATTGTAAAGGACTGAATATTACCCTAAGTTCCAATTATTCTTAATTCATATATAGAATAAGTAACTGAATGCATGCATAAAAACTTCCCTCTGTGAATAAATACCAGTCTTAATAAGCTAATGCATTGTATGTATAAAAATAACAATGTAAATTGCATATTGAATATTTAAAATAAATTAATTTGATTTAATTCAAAGTAAACTAGCCTAGGATAAAAATAAACTGTTATTCAAGTCAAATGGTGTAAAATGAAATTACCATTACTTACAGAAACATTGATTCAGGTTTAAAGGATGTTTTTGATCAGGGGGTTGTTGACTTCCAAACATACATGTTTTTGAACAATGCATACCTACATTTCTGGAATACCCAAGGTGCACCACAATACACAAAAACACCTTTCTGCCCTATTGTGGCAGCCCAGGAATCAAAAACACATCCATTGGCAGTATTTGTAGACCGCAAGTTGAAATCAGTTTTTTTGGCTGATCAGTACTTGCTTAAAGATTCCTGGGATTTCCTGAGTAGATTAAGTCATGAAGTCTGGAATCCTAACATTGGCTTCTTGACTATTCCCCAGTCTATACCCCATGGCCAGGGTTTGGAATTGTACCAGGAGGCTTTATTGACATGTCCATTTATTTTGAATGAGGACATCAGATACTTACTGTACTCACAAAGACAAGCCTTCTTAACAATTTTCTGTACTTTGAAAGAGAAACTTACAGGCAAATTAATGGCATGGCGATGTGTGCAGCATGTGCTCCCAGTTATACTCACCTAGTTTTATTAAGCTGGGAGAAAAAAAATTGTCTTTAAGTCCAAATTTTATCACCATTGCAAAATATACTTGAGATTTTTGCATGACATATTTATTATCTGGGATAGCCCAGATACGTGCCAGGAAGAATTTCTTAATTTTCTTAACAATAGTACATCCTTTTTAAAATTCACTTCTACATACAATACTTGAATACCACCATTTATAAAATTGATACAGGACTCTAATCTAACATATATCAAAAACCTACTTTTATGAATTCGTACTTACATTTTAGCAAATATCACCCACTTCACCTTAAAAAGAATTTGGTGAAGGGACAATTTGTAAAGTGGCCAGGATGGTATCAACACAGGCCAAATTTGAAGAAAAGCATAAACCTTTTGATATGTTCTTGGAGAGGGACTACCCATACCCTTTTATTCACAATATTTGAAAAGAAGTTACAGTGTGGTGGGGTCAAAAATATAAGCCCGTTAGGTTCATCTAAGAATTCTGAACATCCTGTGGCAAACATTTCTCTTAACATACACTCATGTGAAGGGCAAAAAGGACAACAACCAGTAGTTTATGAGTGAGCTATGGCCCTGAGACATGGTATTGGATTGAATATTGTTAGGAATATTATCACCAAAAACTGAAGTATGTTTACAGCGAATGATGAGATTTACAATTTATTAGGTGATAAACCTCGATTCATACCCAAGATTAGTTGTAATTTAAAAACGAGGTTCGAGGGACACAAGTTTACCCACACACACAACTACAGAGGAACTTTTAAATGTGAATATTGTTCCTACTATAAATACATTTTGAAAACCGACACTCTTATTGTCAGAGGGAACTGTAAGTTAACCTAACCTTGCAAAATGGCAATTATAATACCTTGGGTTTAGTACACATTGCAGTATGTGCAGATTGTGATGTATTTTATGTTGCCAAGACCGAGAGGGCTCTTAAGAAAAGTGTTAAGAATGTCTTCTGCAAATACTTTCTGGTCTGTAAAACATTAAGAAATTGTTTATTCAGTATCTTGGAAATAGTTAAAGAGGACATAAGGGGAGGAGCTTGGGAAACTTATACAGAGTATAAGGAACTATATGGCAGCTACAGTTAAATCCTACAGTTCCTCCTGGGATCAATGATTCAGTGACAATTATACCGTACTAAATTAAGAACTGCAAAACTGTAATGTCCTGTTTGTGTGTTTTATTTTTATAACATTTGATTTGAACAGCTGTTTTTTTTTTTATCCTAGCCTAGTTTGTTTTAAATTAAATCAAATTAATTTATCTTAACTATTCAATACGCAACTGTTTGGCATATTTACATTAGTATTTTTATAAATACAATGCATTATCTTATTAAGACTGGTATTTTTTTAGTTTGACATAGGCAGGTTTTTACATATGCATTCAGTTACTTATTCTATGTATGAATTTAGAATAATTGGAACTTAGGGTATTATTCATTATTTTACCATTTCATTCTACATTTCAATAAGTCATGAGTATTTTAAGTATAACTAATTAAGGGTACAAGTCCCCTTGCATGGGGTGCAACCATTACAGTTTGGAGTAATGCCACAATATTTGTCAGCTGCAGTTGCTGTCATAGATCACTGAGTTTCCAGAGAGTGACTTCTGTTTACGGAAGATTTCCTTAGATTTGAGAAATCATTTCCTGAGCTGTATAGTAGCAATAAAAGTCGCACCTCTTGCTTATTGAAACACTGATTAAGAAACATAAAAATACCAGCATTACATTTCAATTTCTTATTGTGTGACTTTATAAGCTTGGTGTGTACCACTTCTTTTCTGTGGTTAATTCTCATCCTGTTTCATTGTCTTTTTTCTTAGCAAAGAGTAAGTGCATCAAAGTGTTGGCAAACTTCTTTTGAAACTGCAGCTGTCAACAGACATCATACAGATCAGCAGTTTTTGTAATAAGCCTGTAATGAAACCAGCAACAACATCTAGCATTGACAGCAGTGTGCCATTTCCTACTTAAAATCCTTCTAATTCACTGAGAAATTTATTGAGGAAGAGATTCTTTTTTTTCTTTTTAAGGAAGAAATGGAATGAGAGAAATTACACGATAACCCTGAAGACTGACACTAGTTGCCACAATGAATCTTCATTAGATTATTTGAGTTGGTCCTGCATACATGCGGCTACCATGTGCCATAGAGCCTCAGAACACTAATTACATTTGTAACATACAATAAACTACCATGTGCCATGGGGCCTCAAGCTTCTAACTGCATCTGTAACATACATGGGGCTGCCATACATCATGGGGCTTCAGGCCTCTAATTGCATCTCTAACTGTGAACCTTCCTGCTGTTCACCAAGTAGATTTGACTGCAAATCATTGTTGTCAGGTAATGGGGTTTGATCTGCAGTGATATCTCTGTGTCTTGTTGCACCAGCAAATATTCTGCTCTGCAATTAGGCAAGAAACATTTTCAGAATAACAGTCAAGAGCCCATTATGAAACATACTTTTAATGCTTTTACATCACAGGACTGTACTGCATGAGTACTGTTATCAGACTAAGAAACCTTGTCTCCTGACATGAAAATTCCAGCAAGCCTTCCCCCTCAGGACATTAATATGTGATATATTCCTTCCCACATTTAAATTTTCATCATAAAATTTGACTTAACCCCATGAGTAAATACAGGTATTATCTTGCAAATAATATAGCTTCACTATTACTATGGGTTCATATGCTGAGATAATCATCTTTCTCTTTCTCTCTCGATATGGGTTGTGACATATTATCAGGATTATTATTATTCCAGAAACAGTGTGTGCAGGAGTCATAATTTCTGAATTGCTAACATGTCTCTGGACTTGTGATTTGAATAATTGGAGATTTATAATTCCTACAGGATTGAAAAACATAGAAAAACTTGACAAAAGAATGTTCTTAGCTCTAAATACTGTCCTAAGTCATTGTCAGGGTAGGACCATTACCTGTGGTAGACAGAGTGGTAGTTGCAGAACTTGGCAATAGTTGATATCTATGTCTGCATGACATAATATAATTCTTAACTGGTATGTTATATAAAACAGGACCAGTCTGGGTTAACCCCACTACCTGTATCTATTTGTCTCCTGTTGCTGTGCTTAAAATAAGGACTAACTATGCAGAACTGAAAGTCTTGTTTTTCCTTAAGAGACACCATGATTTTCATGACCTTCTTATTGATATTCTGCCATTTGAGTCATCATCATTAAGCAAATATAAGTATGTAAAAGGCCTCCCATCATGAGAAAGGTAGGAGCCATCTGGATAATGGTATAAGCAATCTTCTTGTAGGGAGACGAAAAAAATCCAAATACTTTGCTACTGACTTTTCGGTGTTAGTTTTATACTCTGTCTCAGTCTTTTGACTAAATCATTTGAACCTAGATGATATGGAACTGACATAATGTGTTGTTCTCTGCTCATTTTCATAAATTCTCTAATCTTAAAAAACAAATTGTGGTCCAAGAGCCAATTTTCAGATACAGCTCTGTTATATAAGTAAAACAAAATGTCAGTATAATAAACTGTAAGAAATGTGCCTTCTGACAAGAAGGCTGATATCTCTTCTTTGTACTCTAATGTGCTGCTCTCCTGCCAGACCTGTTTGAACTGATTAGAGTGGCAAGCTCCATAGTCTTATGCTATGAACAAGTCTTCTATGTGTGCAAGGGATATTGCTTTGCTCACAATACAGGACTAATCATTATCTTGAAATATCCACAGCTCCAGATAGAGTCACCTCTCTTTGTGACTGGAACTAAGGGAGTGACCCACTACCTGTGAGAAACTAGTTCCAGGGCACCTGTTTAAACCACACATAAAAATCTGCTTCCGCTTTAAGCTTAAACCCCTAAGAAACACATTTGGTCACATCTGGCTTTCTGACATTTCACTTGAATACAAGACATAGTATTCAGTTTTTATTTTATTTTATTTATTTCACATTTGTTAACAGGGTTAGTCCAACTGAGTTTGCAAACAAACCCATTTTCAGTGGAGACCCGAGGGGAAAAGCCCCAGCAAACATAAGTAAAGATAAAATGACAATATACAAATATTAAATAACAATCACAATACAAAATAATTGTAAAAAAGAAACGGTTATTAACTATTTGCATTGCACTGATAGCAATCAACCCATTTTCAGTGGAGACCCAAAATGAAAGATCCCCAGCAAACATAAGCAAAGATAAACATACAGGACAAAAACTATTAAAAATAACAATGCAAATACAAAATTAATTATAAAGAGAAAAACAAAAGAAAAAATTGTGAACATTAAGGGTTGCACTGATACCAGTGGTCTAACTTTACTACATATAAGAGTAAAAACAAAAGGATAATCGTTGTTCAAACGAAGGAAAATGTATAGACATTGATAGGAAGTGGGGGGGATAAATAGTGTGGAGAATGGGAGAGGGTGAGAAAGGAGGGGGCTATAGTACGGTATAGTAGTAAAGCTCAGGGTTTAGGAAATTAGTTTAAGCAGAAGTTACTAGCAGAGAAAGAAATTTAGGAGATGCAAAAGGTTATGCAGTACGGCAGACTAAGACTACATGTGGTCAAGGCAACGGCATAATTTCAAGTTTAGTAGGTGGGATTTAAGCTCCTTTTTAAACCAGGGAAAGGAAAGGTTGGATTTAATAAGGAGAGGGAATTTGTTCCAATTTAGTGAGACAGAGTGTTTGTAAAGTAGTTTGCCAATATTCCCTTTTGTAAATACCAGCCAAATAGAAACTAAAAATAACAAGAAAAGCCAACCAAAGGCAAAACTTCCACCAGCACAAATGTTTCAGTCGCAAGATGTGAAAAGTCACCAATCCAAAATGGAAAAATGAAGAGATTTAATGAAGTTCACGGAACAAACTTGCAATACGAACATAAAACTCCACAACAGCAGGGTTAAGCGCTTTCATCTGGAAACCCAGACTTCATCAGAACCCTGAATGAAACAAACCAATCCCTTTTATACACAAATGAAATAAATGGCGCCAAAAAATCTTAAAGTAAACATTTCCATTAAATGAAAAAATACATTTTTAAAAATGTTAAAGGGAACATTTCCATTAAATAAGTAGATACATTTTCTAAAAAAATAAGAAAATAATTATGTACTATGTACATAGAATATTAAAAAATAGAATATTAAAAACCTACCTATAATTAGTTGAAAATGTTAAAAAATACATAAAAATATGTGTGAAGGTTATGTGTCTTTTCTTTACAATTAAACTGTACGTAACTAATCAAACTTGTAAAAATGGCTTTATACTAATAAAATTGTTAATACCTGGGAAACAAGTGGCATTACATCTAATCTGCCAATTAGCTTCCCTTTGAGCCAAATTAATTTTCCAGTTCCCACCATTAGGGGCAATGTCAACCCTATCAATAATAAAAAACTTGAAAATATGGGTTTGTAAACTGATAGGAGATGCTGATCAGCACTCCGGAGAGGCCGGGAGGAGAGTAGAGAGTAACATGGGAGGCAAGAGCAGAGCAGGCAGAGGGGTTGTTGAGTAAGGAAATGGTAGTGTGGAGTTGCAATTGTAGGAGAAGGTGCGGAAATTCCAGCCACTGAAGTCTATTTAGTGAGAAGCAGTGATGTGAAGAGAAGGGGTTTAGAATAAAGTTGGCAATTTTGTAGTATGCTTGTTCCAGTTTCTGCATTGAGGTAGTTTGGATTGGATATTGGTAAGGATGGGGGAAGTGTATAGAAGACTAGGTAAAAGAAATGCCTGTGCAAAAGTGCGTTTAGTGGCAGTAGTGAGGAATTTGTTTGTTCCTATAAAGTAGTCCAAGCTTTTGGTGGGGTTTTTTTGATGGCCTGTTGTATGTGTAAGTCAAATTTTAGTCATTCATCAATTGTTACCCCAAGGAGTTCTGTATGTGAGGCAGGGGAGATAGTGGTACCATCTAGGGAGGAAAGAGAAAAGTTGGATTTAAGGTGAGAGAGTGTCTGAGGTCGGAAGAGAAGGAGCTGAGTTTTCTTCAGGTTAAGGATTAGTTGATTATTTCTTTGTCATCCAGGGATTTTGATTAGGATACGTATGAATGTGCTTGCTGACAGTGATATTGTCAACACAGGTTTTTATGTAGCAGAGTATCATTGATGTGTATTCTTCCAGATCCTAAAAAAAGTCTTTCGGCTTTTCCTGGATAGGGGTCGCCACAGAGGAATTCCGGTCCTCTAATGATTGGCAGTGGATTTTTACGGTGCCGAGTTGCCAGCCCGATGCCCAACCTTCAAAGAAGGCACACCCATTCACACATGCACCTACCTGCATGTCATTAGATGTCACTCGACCACGGGGAGGACGTGCAGACTCCACACAGAAGGCACTCCAGCCGAGAATCGAATGGGAGAACCTCTTGCTGTGAGGCGACAATGTTAACTGCTGTACCACCATGGCATACATACTCTTCCAGATCCTGAGCTTCGAAAATGTCCCTGTTTGTTCTTTCAAAACAATCCTGTAGCTGTGAGAGTGCACCTTCCGACCATATTTTAACAATCTTTGTAGTAATCTGATCTTTTCACCTAACAGGAGTGTATGCTGGAGTCAAGAGTATAGACAAATGGACTTTCAGATCTAGATGAGCCAAGTTTTGCCACATAGCCATCCCTGATATTTGAGTTGGCCTTGTTCAGTGTATTTTCCTCCCTGGTGCACATTTGATGTGTTAAGGAAATTTGGGAATAAATGACTTTTAAGTCCATCCGATTTAAATCACCAGTTGTGATATGAACAGCTTCAGGATGGATGTTTTGTTGCAAGGTAATTCTATCAAACAGGTGACCTACAGCTGTGCAAGCATTAGCATCTGGTGGAATGTAAACAGCCATAACTATAGCAACAGTGAGCTCCCAAGGTAAATAAAAGGGCCTGTTTTTGATTGTCATATACTCCAGATCAGGAGAGCAGTAACTGTCTACAATCTTTGAGTTGGTACACCAGCTGTTACTCACATAGATGCAAAACACCCCACCTCTGCTCTTGTGTGTCTTTATTCCTGTCCCACAAAAATCTGTGTAGCTTGCCAACTCAATGACTACATCTGGTATACACGAGTATAGCCATGTCTTTGTAAATAATAAAATGCAACAGTCTCTTACAAGTTTGTTCACAGAAATCTGTAGCTGAAGTCCTTCCATTTTGTTTGCGATAGATCTGGCATTTGCAAGAAATATGCTGGGAAGAGGTGGCTTGTGAGGGTGTTTACTTAGCCTAGCATGTATGCCAGACCTGCAGCCATGCTCTTGATTCCTCTGTCTTCTCTGCCTTCACCTCTTGCCTGGACTGTACTTCCTTTGGTATGTCATATGAGTGTAAGAATTCACTTGTAACAGCCTGATGGCACTGAAATGCAATATGCTTGAGATCTTGCTGACTGTATCTAAGATTAGCCTGACTGAACTTAAGAGTAAAGAACATACATATGTACACAAAAAACAAGCACCGAGAAGGACAGCATGGAGCCACTGTGACTGTGCCTGCTACCATCTTGAAAAAAAAAGAGAGACAAATGTTGAAATCTACTTGTATGCTGTCTAAAGGATTACTGAAAGTACTGCACCAGTATCAACGTCCATTTGCACTAGCTTACCTCATATCAGTAATGTATCCTAGCAACCATACAAAGTACCAAACACTTGACTTGAATTCACTGTCCTCAGTAAAGGAGGCATTTTTATCATTCTTCTCTTGTTGAACAACCTTCAATGCTTTTCTGTTTTTATTCCAACCTGTATGTTTCTGTTCGCCATCTTTAATTTCATCTTTAATATCATGAAGGGATTCACATCCAGATCAAGGGAAGTCATGGTCCCCCTATACTCATCACTCATCAGACCAATGATTGAGTACAATGCCCCATTCGGAATGTACCTGACCCGACACTTGCAGCAGCTGGAGAGGCCACAAAAGTTCCTCACCAAAAGGATAAAGGGTCTCAAAAATCTGTCTTATGCTGCCCGACTGAAAGAACTCCAGTTATATTCAGTTGCGTACCGCTTGCTTAGAGGGGACCTATGCCTGACATACAAGGCAATGTCAAACCCAGACCTGATGAACATGCTTCATCTCAAAAAATCTAGATCCCTCAGAGCCACAAGGGCGGGAGACTTAAACCTAGACACGGTTATTAATAGGACGTGCTGGAGGGATAGATTCAATGACATTAATACTCATGTCAGCAACCAGCAGGTGCAGATAGGGCCATACATGGTAACTGTCTTCAAGGCTGCCTATGTGGCAGTCTCAACAGACACCTTTCACCAATCAAGGGAACAAATGTACAGTTGCAGCATCTCAATGTCTGGCAGGTATGGGGCCCTAAAATGATTCAGAAATAAAAGCTTCAACTCAACCAAAACAACAATAACCATTTGTACACCCTCTTACTTGTAAACATTAATACCATGATCACATTACTCATGTAGAAAAAAAAACAAAGCCCCACTTTGAATCACTGCTAGCACACAAAGAGAAACTATAATTCAGTGATTGCCTATGGGGAAAAAGCATTCAAGGTCTTCCAAATGGGGAACAGAAATCAATGAGTTTAAAATCAATCCACTTTACAACTGATCAAGTAAAGGGAAGCCTTTTTATTCATAATGTCTGCATTCTAAGTTTTTATGACAAGATTCTAATGCAGGACATTTCATTTTTTCCACAATAGTAATACCTCTGGATGCCGACCACCCTGGGCTTGCTGTCTGCAAGCAGGCACTAAGACACATGGCTATACATGGCTATGGGTATATTAGTTCCAGGAAAGTTAAGGTACAGTGCCACTAGGCTCACGCCACCCCCCACTTCTAGCTCAGCACCAGAAAGGCTCCAAAGCAGGGTCAGGATATCCAGTTATTTCATCTCCAGAGAGCATTAGAATGAAAAGTCACAAATAAGTTTTTTAAGTAAGGACTTTCCCTATATTGTAACTGTTCACTTTGGTGCTTCCTGGACTAGTGTATGGAAAGTTCACTGTTATGGGTATCTCCTGCCTTAGAATGAGTGCAACTATCCCCTTTTATCTTATTTTATGAATATTGAGGTGTCTGAGGTATACTTTCCATACTGGGTTCCCTTCCTACAGGAGCCCATTTATTTTTTTACTGTACTGCTGTACCCTAGACACACTCCTGTTTGTCTCTCAGTTGTAAGGCACAGTGAGTTACTGCTGAGTACTGGCTGCTGCCTGTACCCTGTCTGACACATATGTCTCACTCCTAACTCCCTATCTACTTTTCACATCTGGGCTGGCCCAGTTCTATCTCCGTTAACATCCTCATACTGCTGTACGATGCACTGTCCTTTTCTATTTCCCGCTGATATGATCTTCCCTGTATTTCCTGTTAATACTTCTAGTTTTTTGCTGTTAATTTTTAACACTGCCACTGCTATTGCTGTGTCGTGGTCTATTAAGACATTTTACTTACCTTTTGTTTTTCCTGCAGAACTCTGTTTGAACCTACTCTATTTGCCTTGGTATGCTTGGCTTCACTTCATTCTCCATCATACTCCCATTCCCACCCACCCCTGATATCACTTCCTTTATACTGAGCTTACCCTACCTCAAGGCCCCTAACTCCTCCCACCTGCAGCAACATAACCATCTTACAAATATCCACGCACAGGCTCTCACTCCTCCTAACCAATGAAATCACATCTGCCTCATCTGCTCTTTATACTATTACATGCATTTAATTTTCATTGTTAGTGTTCTTAGTTATATTTTGCTCTTTATGCCTCTGACTTGATTTCATATATCATTGACACTCCACCATTTCCTTTTTTTTATTACATGATTAGAATTAACTAGTAAGACAAATCTTCTCCGCTCACTTCTATTCATTAACTCCACCTCATAAGACATACGACATACAATACTTCACTTTTTTCTCTTCTCTATAATCACAAACATTTCAAATGTTTCTCCAACCATCATGTCTCTTTTTGCTGCTACTAGCATTCTATCTAGCAAACTAGCACTGTATACTTTCAACTGTATGCACCTCTCCAACTGCAGTTTACTCAGCATACCATGACCTCAGGAATAGCTATACCACTATATTCCCTGCCTTTTTAATTTCTCTCACCTTGTCTTTATTTTAAGTGCAAAACACTTCACTACTCTACGCAAAAAATAAAATTCATTCAGGTCCCTTCTAAATCAGTACACTGCCTCTCAAAAATCTCACAGTGTGGTGATGTCCACCTCAACCAATGCCCCTAAAACACACCAATTAATCTAAATAACAAACAACCACCCTTATAAAATTATGAATTAACAAACCCTTCTTCATCTATCATTTCAAACTATACCTCTTCCCAGCTGTACTGTCCTATCATTAAATAATCCCTTATTCATACTATTAAAACTAGCACATCAAACTCCTCATCCCATCATTCCCCCACTTGCCTTCCAAAAAAATGAATATTGTCACTATCAACCTTCATAGCATTTGTAACAAAATTACAGAGCTACATGCCTGGCTATCACAGTATAACCCTGATATTCTTGCCATCACAGAAACCTGGCTTAAGCCTAACATTAAAGATTCTGAACTACTCCCTCCAAGATATGGTATTATCAGACCTGATAGGCCTCACAAGAAAACAGGAGGGGTATCCTTAATTTATCCAGGTTCACACAATCTCCTTATTCACACAACATCCCAAAATTCCAAAATGTCAGAATACTAATATCACTGTTACAGCTTAACAATAAAAAGCTATGTTTTGTTATTGCCTACATCCCGCATGGAAATAATATAACAACTTTAGAATAAATCCTTTCCTGGACAACTAATTATATACCTTATGAAAGTAATCATACTAGGAAATATAAATGCTAAGGGGCAAAACCTTACATCAGACTTTCCCTCAGCTAGTACAAACCTTTATGTTTAAACACAATCTATCAAAGCACACACTAGATTTAATAATACCAGCATTAAAGGTGCAATTCTAGACTTGATACTCGTCTCTGACCCTAGTAACTTTACAAACTTTGGAATCTATCCAAACTCATTTAGCATACAACATCCAGATTATACTCATAAAAATACCTCCCACCATCCTAACACTCACCAACTTAATACAACCCAAAGCCTTTCTAAATTTCAATAGAGACTCCTTCATCAATAATATGCAAGCCTTTAGCTGGTCTGGCCTAAAAACTCTTCCACATTACGAGGCAGTCCATACTTTTAATACCTTATTCTTAAATACTTCAAACAGCCATGCCCCACTCCACAAAAAAGAGTGAAAATTAATCATCCACCATGGCTCACCACCCAGACAAGAGCTACAATGTCTAATAGAGGCAAAGCTTGAAAAGAATGGCTTACATTAAAAACTTCCAATAATCTACAACTTTACATAGATTACACAATCTGAGTAAAAAACTATTTAAGCTAGATAAAAAAACAATATTATAACCTTCTACAATGTCAATACAAAAAAGACCCAACTCAAAAAAGTTCTGGACAACAGTATGTAACCTGTTATATCCAGGCTTAAACAAGGAACCCAAACCTTCTCATAATAGCTCCCTACTACAAATTGTAACCTTATTCAATGCCTACTTCATAGAAAGCATTACCTCCTTAACTAAAAACTCTTCACCCCTGTGATGGTCCCTACTCTGGGTCAGTAATCAAGGATCCTTAATCCTCACTACTGACACCATTGAGGGACAGCCACTAGGAACAAAAATGAACACACACAGTATTTTTCAGATGCAGCTCTCTGAACCAAGCACAATTTCCTTAGCAGCACACAAGGAGCACACTCCAGACCTGGGACTGGACTCTCTCTCTCTCTCCAGGCCCCAAACAAGACTGCTCACTGACCACTCTGGAGCAGTGCATCCCATGTTTACCTTGTGGCTTTTGAGAGTACATACACCTTCAGTGACAGCTGCTCACAGGCCAGGCTACTGAAGCTCAATTACTATCCCACCATGCTGCCACCAATATGTGACAGTCCCTACTCCAGGGCAGTAATCAAGGATCCTCAATCCTTACCACTGACACCAGTGAGGGATGGCCACTAGGAGCAAAAATGGATACACACAATATTTTCAGATGCAGCTCTCTGCACCAAGCACAATTTAATTTCCCTTAGCACACAAGGAGCACACTCCAGACCTGGGACTGGGCTCTCCCCAGGCCCCAAACAAGACTCCTCCCTGACCACTTTGGAGCACTCCATCCCTGTTCCAAGCAGTTGTCATACACACTTAGATATTTCATTTTCACACACATCTGGGAAAGGCTGGCACAGATTTACCAGTTGTGCCCCCCTCTGCCCAGACTATAATGTAATTATGCTGTCACCAGTCAGCTACTTAAGGTTCTTACAAGGGTACCCAATTATACTGAGCAAAATTAATACTAATGCAAATGGTAGAGTTTGACCAATGCAGTAAGGCTTTCATGAGTGGGTACAGTGTCACTAAAATAAGCATAAGTACTCTTAAGATGTTAAAAGTGTTCTCTAAAAGTCTAGGCACAATGAAAGGTATAGAAATATTTAATAATAAATAATAAAATAGAAAACATGAGAATACTGACTGTCTAGTTACAGTAAACTCCAGAGTTTCAATCACAGGAGATATAAAAAATAATCCAGTTGGATAGAGTCACACAGATGCAGAAATATAATACTTAACTAATCTCACTATATTTTCCTGACTGACTAAAGAATTACTGTTCCCTATTTAAGTTACTTACTACAGCAATTCAAGATGTTGAGTGTTGAGTTGCATACTACAGAAAGGCAAGATGAGGTGTGTGAGTTGCTTACTACAGCAAGACAAGATGAGGAGTTGAGTTGCTTACTACAGGAAGGCAAGATAAGTTGTGTGGATGTGTGAGATATCTGTGAGAGATCTTTCCTGTCAGGTTCCAAAGAAGAAAGTGCTGCTGTGAGTGTTCTGTCATATCTCTCTCACTAATATCTAGAAAATAATTTCAGTGCTGGATATAGAATGACATCACATCTGGTCACCTAACTCTGGTACAATACACACCTAGAGCATTTCTAAGATCTGTTGCAGCCTCTGAAAGCTATAAAACAATTTAAAAAATGTCCACCCTTTCAGGTAGTAATTAGTTATCCCTAAGGACAGTACAGTAGGACCCTAGTCCTGTTTTTCCCAGACATTTTTGTATCTGGCTGCAATCAGACCTGTAAGATAAAATCTTTATGGCCTAAACCAACCCATTTAATTTTCAACTTATTTTTTTTTAAATTAGCTGGACTGAGATTAATCTCTTCCCTTCCAGAATTCTCTGTTAAAACATATACATTTAATCAGTTATAATACTGTCTGACATACATGTATACCTATTTTCTGTCCAGCAGGACCCACTGTTGATGCATTTTAACACCAGCATCTGTACAAATCAGTGTGATAGTCAAATAACATAAAATTCTTTACAAAACTCTAGCTAGCTATGCTGGCATATGCTACACATGCACTGCCCTTCTCTCCCTAGCACAGATGGCACTACCTCATATTATCACATCTCCCATCTGGTGCATCTAACACCACCTCAACAACACCCAATCCTAGTAATTTAGCAAACAGCAGCAAACATTCTCCACATACCATACACTCTACCACAATTTTATTGCCCCTCCCCAGTATCCCCACCTGAACCTAACTTACCCACTATAACCACTGTTAGCAACTTCCACTTAGGACTTGTCTGAACATCACAGTTAAAAAATAACTTCTGCTTAAACTCAAACCATGTACAACTGCAGCTGACAACCTTCCACTTGAATACCTAAAGATAGCTGCCAGTGCCGTAGCATACCCACTCTCTATCCTTATCAATAGATCAATATATGAATCCTGTATACCTTCAGTACAGAAACATCCTATATTATTCCTCTTCATAAAGATGGAATCTAGGCTGTCTATCACTTTTGGCCTATTGCAATATTATTGCCTTTCTCAGCAATTCTTTAAAGATATATTCAGAAGCAACTCCTCTACTATCTTCTAGAAGAATGGTTCTTAACATCCCACCCAACATGGCTTCCCCCCAACACACAGTACTACTGCCCTCCTATAATTCATCAACACTGTAAGCAAATACAGGGGCAAAGACAAACTTGTTTCCTCCTTATTCCTTAACCTGAAAAAAATGTTTTCATTATAGTTTCTCACCTTAAACTCCTGTATAAACTGTCCCAACTTGGGCTATCCCCTTCTGCATTACTGTTGTTCAATAGCTATTTAACTGACAGGTTCCACCCTGTGAAATGGCAGAATATTCTCTCTCCATGTCTGCAAATCTCCACTTGTGTACCCCAAGGTTCTACTCTTGGTCCCCATCTCTTTAATACCTTTATCAATGACCTGTACACCTCAGTAGGTCCAGACTGTCCTGTACAATATGCTGATGATTCTTTGTTTATATGTGTATCTAATAACTTGCCTGCTCTCCTCCATATTACACAGAAGCTTTTTCCTCAGTTGAGAAATGGCCCCATAATGCTCAACTACTATTAAAAACGAAAGTTACTGCCATTTTCTCCAAACCACACATGCCTGATAAAGTTTATTTCAAAATCTTTTCACTAAACAAAACTAAAATTGAAGTAGTCTCACATACAAAACTTCTTGGAGTGATTATAGATGACAACCTTAAAATGTACCTGCATGTTCAAAATAATATAACAACCTCACCAAAATTAGAAATGGTCTACAGGCATAAAAAGTTCCTTAGCAACACCACCAAAACCCCTTTTTCCACTACCTACATTCTCA
>NC_056739.1:554769451-554789451 GCF_019279795.1 Protopterus annectens | reverse complement strand
CCAGAGGACATGGATATACCCACACTGGGACAGAGAGAGCATTCAGACTCCACACAGAAGAAGATACTGGCAATAACATAAGCAGAGTCAAGTAGTGTGTAATGGCAATGCTACGCAATGCACAACTGTGCCAATTTGCACTTGCTTTCACACATATCCTGCTCCTGCCAGATCACCCAAGATAGCCAGCCACTTATCAGCAATGCTGATTGCAGTGGAAAGTTAAAGTTATGGTCCATTTCTTACTCTTAAATCCACTGCAATCCCCCACCCCCCACACACAAGTATAAACCATAACAATACAAGTTATATCCACTGATTTCAGCAGATACAATAGATTGTCTGATACTACATCTGCCATGGCAGATAGCGATACTGTTGCTTAGCAGTGAATAAACATCAACAGGGATAAGTTAAACATTTACTAATAATCACTGTACCCATCATTTACAAACTGTGTACATCATGGAAGTTTCACTGCGGTAAAATGCAACAATAATAAATTTCCCAGTAATGTACTTCAAGTCCATTTCACACAAATATATAGTTATCATGGTAAAGCAGTCCATCTTATGTCACAAATATATCACTTGCACAGGTGGGGACACACTGACATGAGATGAATGAAACAGTGTACTTTGTAGTAGGGTTATGGAGAAGGAACAGATAACTGTATACTCTGGGAGGTTGTGGAGAATCAGACATTACTTCTAGTACTGTGCTTAAATTGCTGCAATGTGACTGGCATCCATGGACTGAGCTTTGTCTGGGTGACAAATACAGCAGAAGATGAAGTAATGCAGCTATGAAAAGAAGAAATTTGTATGAATAAACACACTGTGTTGTGCATTACCAGTGGCTGTAATGAAGAACTGCATTTCCCTTTAAACAGAAATACAAAACTGAGAACTTAAATTCAAAAGTTCAACTAATCATTCTGCTAAAAAAGTACTTCTGTCACTACCATTAGTCACTCCATTACCTAGATCACAAAAGTCTCTCGCTTACTGTGCTTCATGATTTTCAGAGCACTCATACGCTGGTAACAAACCATCCATAACTAAATATTTAATTATATATTCTAATACAACAGTGTGTTGTTGTACTCTATAATGGTTAATGAGCTACACTTTCTTTCATATCAAATAAATTCATTTATTCCATTTGGTATCTTGCCCTATGACAACATCAACAGTTGTGTAACTGGGGTATACTACCAAACTTCACTGATTCATAGGTTCATACTAGGCAAGCAGGCTGGAAGCTCACTGCATATCCTAGCCAGATCAGCCCAATATCTATTAAACATATTAACTGCTGCAAATAAGAGACAATAATACCAGCAAATCCAAGTGAAACAACATGAGGAGCCCCCCAACAACATGCTTTTCTTTAAGACTACACTTGTTATATCTGTTGGCAGGGAAGAAATACTAAAAAAACTGTTGCAATGCCATGGTGTCTTCTGCTTAGTTAAAAGACACAAACAACTACAACAACAAAAAAAATGCATCAACAGTTCATGTCCAAGTAATTTTGACACAAAACATCTTCACACCCAAAGTTGTTTCATACTGGACTACTGTAAAACTATTGTATTAAATGAAGAGCATGCACAAGTGATGATCTTTAAATGTACAAAAAAATAACAGAAAGCACAAGCTATTAGCACATCATTATAGCTTGCAATACCCAGCATCGCTAGGTACAGCACAAATTTATAGTCTTTCTGTAATAGGGACTTTCACAGTAGGGTCCCTTTGAAGGTACTAAATATGCATTTGAAGTTATCTGGAAGTTAAGTTGCCGGGTCTACTTTAATTAAACGAAAGCGGAATCCATCGAATACGAATCCATCAACACATAAACAGCGAAACGCGATAACGTCGAACACGCAAAACTGCAAAATTTAAACATCAAAACCGCAATAGTCGGCCAGCCCCACCGCCCGTAACATACTACCTACGCAAACACAACAACAAAAAACACATACATACACTAACTAAAACCCTACTACTAACCGTAAATTAAAGCACCAAAACCCCACTTGTAACCCTACACTAAACCCCACATACACAACTATGTATGCACTACCCTTAACCCCTCCCTAACCCTAAGGTCCGTAACTACCGCACACTTACCCTACAGAACTATACCCACACAAAGTAAATATTCCACACACATACACTTAACAAAACCCTACACTAAACCTTACATACATTACCTATCTATTCACTTACCTTAACCCGCACCCTAACCCTAAGGTCCATAACTATCGCACACTTACCTTACTGAGCTATACCACAGGTGGACCAACTATGACAATTCGACATTTCCGATTTCGCTATTTAGTGCATTTGACGTTTCTGCGTTTCGCTGTTTCGACGGATTCCGCTTTCGTTTAATTAAAATAGACCCAAGTTGCCAACATCGTGTTCTTTGCTGGTTTCTGACAGACAAGTGCTGCTGAATTATTGAAAGAAAGTACTGATAACCAAAGAGCCTCACAGACCTGCATAAAATGGAATGAGAGAGATGAGTATGGATTTTGGAATTATAATAGAGCAAATTATTTCTCTGCCAGGGTTATGTGTCAAGCAGAACATCTTGGCACAGCTGTTAGCAGGAAATTATGTCATCTGGGTCTTGGTTCTGGTTTTTAAATCTAGTTTTGTGTTTTTTCTAGCTTTATCTGATGAAGTCTCTTTGACTGTCTAAAATTGAGACAAAAGCGCTTATCTTGTTGTTTTAACAATAAAGGATTTGGTTGCCCTAGCGAGAAGTGTTCGTGTTCATGTTTTGCCTGCCTGCCTGCCTTCTACCTGGCTTTTCTTGGAGTATTGGTTTCGTTTTTGCCTTGGTCTAGCTAATTTTAGACTCTGTGCTGTTCCCTGATATAGTGTCCCCTCATCTTAAAGCTTCTTTTCTCAGACTTGAGGAGCAGGAAAAAATCTCTTTCCTCTTTTTAAACTGCAAGGAATCATCTGCTACAGTTTATGCTATATACAGAGGTCTACAAAGCTTCAGTTCTGACAGTAGTATAGCTAGGGTGAGTTGAAGGTGGCAGCTGTCCTGGGCACAAAGTGTTAGGAAGCACAATCGGAATATCACAATCTATGCATATGAGCATATAGTCCCAAGAACAGTGTCTTTAGTAATGGCACCAGTTTGAGAGACAGTACTGGGTGCAAAACTAGCTAGCTACATCTTGGAGTTCTGACAGATGTAATACATACATTTATTTCTGAATGCCATTATGCACTGAAGACTGACCAGTATCTGCCACTTGCATCCCCTTACCCTTTGCACCCAGGGAAACTGCCTTCTTTGTACCACCCCAGCTATGCCTCTTTATTTAGGAGCACACTAAGTGGAAAGTCCACATATACAAAACTAGAGAAGGAATATAAAAGAAATAGAGTACTTTCAATTAAACACTGGTTGAAAAAAAATGTAGTTGTTCATCTGCTGGAACTCTCCAGTGTATACCAAAGTTCCACAGTAAGTAAAGCACCACCACCTTCTCAGTGTCAAGATGTTCCTACAATGTGATTGGAACTCAGTGATAAGACTTGGAAAGTATGAATGTTGCCAAAGTGACCCTACCTTTAGCATGAATACAAAACATGCTGCAATATAGAACATTATTGTAAGCTGAGATCAGCTGTCTTCAAATGAATATTCTAGGTTTATGAAACTGATCTAGAAACTGAAATGACAGTGATCACACAAATGTCCATTGACTCTGAATTTTGAAGGCACTGTTGTTCTAGAACAAGAGACTATAAATGTCTTAAATATGAGTGCATTATTATTCATCACATAACATATCTGGGAACATACATAAACAGTAATCTGGCCTTTGATCAACACATAACCAAGGTGGTAAGAAAATAATTCTACATTGCCCAACTTAGAGTATGGCATCCAGGTTACAGGACACTATTGTACCACTCTACTTGGCCCCTATCAGAACCATCATTAAGTACAGTGCCCCCTTTTGCATGTACTTGACTATGCATATGCAGCGGTTGCAATACCCACAGAGGTTCCTCACTAAGATAATCCAGGGTATTAACACATTGTTCTATACAGTTAACCCTTAAGCCCTGTCTCTGTACTCTGTCTGCTATAAGTTGTTCAGAGGGGATCGCTACTTAACATATAAGGTAACTGTAAATCAGCACTGATGGAGCTTTTGCACCTCTGCAAAATGAACAGCACCAGAAACACTAGATCCAGGGATTTAAACTTTGCAACATAAATTGAACATGCTGGTGAGACAGATGTGTGTCTCAAAGGATCTCCATGCTCTGGAATTGGCTCCCAATCCATATGAAGCAGAGTCCTTCCTTAACCCCTTTCAAATGCAACACTGTCCAGTGGATTGGAAATCATAAATTCATCCCATGGCTGGCCCCCATGTCTCCTCTAGAGAGAGACGGCATAACTAAGAACCAACAAGCAAAACGCTCTTGAACAAATACAGTCCCAAAGATTCTAAGCAGGTCCACACCAAATAAGCATACCAGCTTTATTAACACACAGTAGATTAAGTGTAATCCCATAGTGCGGTTTGGATGTAGCGTAATTTCTTGTAGATTCTGATGAAGTCTTGTGATATACTCTGACAGAAGTGTTTAAACTACTGTGTGTTAATAAAGCTGGTATTCTAATTTGATGTCCTATAGAGAGAGGCCAACACTAAATATTCCTTAAATAACATACCCCACATAACATTTTAGCAACCACATAGCTAACGTATCTCTCCTAACTAACTTTCAGTTCAGAAGCACATATTACAAAGGGAGGCAATTGGATTGGGCTGCATGGTTAGACTTATAAAGTGCCTGGAGGTCATTAGCCTAGTATATACCTATGAACTCACTATAAAGATTAGTAAGGCAAAGCCAATGATAACTATAAGTACTTCTTTAGTTATCTAAAACTAAAGGGATGCCATTGCACAAAACAATGACAAGAGAAACTTAGCAATCTTAAAAAAAATAATTTTTCCTAAATGTTTTAATTTTCTCCATTTGTTCATCTGTGCACTAGCAGGCTTTTGGTCTTAGAGTTCATTTACTTTACACATTGTGGAAGCATTACATTTTTTTAGTTTTCCTTATTTACTTATGTTACAAACTAAAAAATACATTTGTCAGTATTTTGAGCATAAAACACCCACTCAGACAAAGAAGACAAATTTACAGGAAGCTTTACCACTGAAATAAGTATATTAATTCCACAAATTCCAAAATTTCTTTAAAGTATCATACTACATCCTAGCAATTTATGCGTCACCCCATATGTCTCTAGAATCCCATACCTCTTAGCTAGACCAGGTGGAGACATTAACCATTAAACCAAATACCCTATTTATGGCAGACTAACTACCCACTATAGATTGTGAAACATACACTGCCTCATACTCACAGGCACAATGATTCCTGGACTTTATTATCACAAATACATTTGACCAAACTGTGCAGACACCTACCAGGGGTTCAAACATACTAGATCTGGTACACACCAATATGGCAGAGTGCTGCATCCCTCAGTGTAACATCCACAAGATTGTCTCCTCCTAAATAAAAAAAAAAAAAAAAAAGATTTGGTTTCCCCAGCAAACCATTGTAATGGTTAGGAACTATTCCAAAGCAAACTACATCCTATTAAGAGATAGTTTGTCAAACTTCAATGTCCCCAACCTATAGTTCACCTTAATCTATGAGGAATTGTTCCCCAAGACCCTGTACAACCTTGTAAATGGCTGTATAGAAGCTGCTGTACCTACTAGAAGTGAGCCCAAAAACAAACTACACTGGTGGAATCCTAACCTTAACAGGGTATGTAACAAAAGGAAAAAAAGTCATGCCTAAAATCAGGAAAAGCAACTCCCACAGTGATAAGAGCTCTCTTAATTAATCTAAACAGGAAACTAAGAGGACTAATTAAGTCCAACAAGGCCAAATACAAGTTCAAGAGACTCTCACAAGCTAAAGACAACGACAAGATCTTCTACAGCTATGTCCAAAACCTCAAAGGCAGCACATGACAGTTTGCAGAACTGGTGTGCTATCTTCACTGAGCAGAGTGGCATCACACATTTGCTGGCAATAAATTCATCTCAAACTTCACCCTCCATTCTCCTCTGCCTTCCCATGAAATATCGACTAGCATAACTTCACCAACAATAACAGGGAGCATGTCCTGGCACTGCTTGCTAAGGCCAAAAACACAGCCTCGGTGGGCTCAACAGTGTTGCAGGACACCTCCGACGTAGCTTGAAATATGACTTATCAGGACCACTTGAGTCACTTTTCAACTATAGCCTCAAGATGGTCTTTATACCTTTAGAATGGAGGACTGCAACAGTTACCTCACTTCACAAGGGTGGACCATCAACTGACCCCAGAAACTACAGACCTATTTGTCTGAGTAGTCTATATGCAATGCCATGGAACAAATCATCATGGAAGTGATTAACAAAGACATAGACAACTGTCAGACACTGCACCCAATCCAGTTTGGCTTTGTCAAGGGATGATCATCTTAACTAAACAAGTGCACTTGCTTGATAAGGGCACCAAGGCAATGGATGAGGGGAAAATGGTGCATACCACCTACCATGAGCTGCTTAAGGCATTCAGTACAATACTTTACTTGGGTATATTTGACAAACTCTCCAAATTGGGCATAAATCCCTAAATAAATCACTGGATTGCCAGCTGGCTCACAGGTAGGACCTCAGAGGTCAAGATTTGCGATACCATCACCACCACTAAGAGACCGGTCACTAGTGGCATACCTCAGGGCTCTGTGCTGAGAGCACTTGAATATGGCATCTATTTCTTTGGGGTAAAAGCTAATGTCATCGGTCTTTGGCTGACCAAGATCGCAGATGACTGCAAATTGGGTGTTGTCATATATTCCTCCATGACACAAACATCTTACAAGAGGTTCTAACACAGACAAATAACTGGTGCCAAAGTCATGGACTAAAACTGATTGCCAAGAAATGCATTACAGTGCCTTTTGGGAAAACTGCCACCTAGGCTAATTACTCTATCAACAAGACACCCCAAATAGTTGACCCGTATGTCATGGATCTGGGAGCATATGTAGACACTAATCTGGCATTTGGGCAACATGTGGCCAAGGTGGTAGAAAAATCATTCTATATCCCCCAACTTATAAGTAAGGGCATGGCATCCATGTTCAAGAAAGTCACAGTGCCTCTTTATTCAGTCCTTATCAGACCTATCATAAGTATAAATTTCCAGGAGAATTGAGGGTATAAACACACTGTCCTATATGTATCGCCTTAAAGCCCTGTCTCTTTACTGTGTCTCCTACAGGTTACTGAGAGGCAGTCTATGCCTGGCATACAAGGCATCTTCAAATCCAGCTCTGGTGGACGTTTTCCACACCCACAAAATTAACAGCATCATAACCTCTAGATCCAAGGATATAAATTTTACTTGTGACATAAATAAGACAAGTTGGAGAGGCAGATATGTGTCTCAGTAGATGTCTATGCTGTGGAACAGGCTCCCTATCTATGTGAAGCAGAGTATATCCCTAACCCTATTTTAGTGTAACCCTGACCGATGGATTAAAAAATGGAAATTCACCCCTGGTCTGGCCCCTAAGTCTCTGTTAGACAAAGGCAGAGAGCAGTACACAAATTCACATACCCACTACCAAACATTCCTCCTCCTAATCGACACCAATGATACATGGGAAGATAACTGGGTTGGATTGCATGGCTTTGCTTATATCGGTACTGGTGGCCATTAGCCTACTATTCATCTATGAATCTATGAGCAGCTTCAGTAATCACAAATATGGACATTTTAGGATGGAATATGAAGCAAAAAATATTACTTCTGTGGGATCTGATAATTTAACTGAATGCCTAATGAAAAGCACTACATTTGTATCCTTGTGAAGCTTCGCCTGGAGTTATTTAAACTGGGCTTAGATATAGGATTTGTTCCTGAAAAATGGAAAACTGCATTGATGATGTCCATACACAAGGTCAAGATAACATTGACCATGGAAAATGTAGACCAAATAGTCCAATTATTCTGATTTGCAAAGCTATTGACTGCATCATCAGTTTAAACCCATTATAGATTTTCTTTATCAATGAGCACTCCTGCTTACTCAATTTAATTAAGTTATTTGAGAAGGTCATATAGGTTGTTCTCAGTAGTCCGTCCATTAACACAGCTTATTTGAATATGGCTAATGCATTCAACGCTGTAATCCATGATGGCATCCGTGATGATGTGAGGTATTGCCAGCTATGCCAGGAAAAGTAGGGCAGTGGATGTGTAACATATGACAGCACAGCTAGATGGAATTTTGTAAAGAATTATACGGTATTTTTATATCAGACTGATCTGTACAGATGCTTGTGTTGAAAATGTATTAGTAAAGTTGCTTGTGTTAAAATGTATCAATAGTGTGTCTTGCTGAACAGAAAAGAAATATACCTTTATATCAAACTATACTGTTGCAAATAGAATACTGGAAGAGAAGAGGTTAATCTCAGTCCAGCTAACTTTGAAAAATAGTAAGAGATTAAATTACTTAGTTTAGGCCTTAAAAATTTTATTTTACAGTTCTCACTGCAGCCACAGACGAAATGTCTGTACGAGAGAATGGTTTATTAGCTCCTGTAGAAAGAGTGAAATTGTTGTATTGTTTTATGACTTCCAGAAGCTGCAGCAGATCTTAGAAAAGCTCTATGTGTGTATATAATTGACACATATGTGCAAGATTCTGTTTCAGTATCCACTAATGGGGTATTATGGGAACCAGACGTCAGATGACCAGATGTGTGTGATGTCATTCTGTAATCCAGCAAAAAAGTGATGTTTTAATACTAGATGAGACTGAAGTTTCACCGCACTCTGTTTTTGGAACCTGACAAAGAAGAACCCTTACCTAGTTCATCTTGTCTTGCTCTAGTAAGTGACCAAGAAATAGCAATTCTTTAGATCAGTCAGGAAAATATAGTGAGATTAGTTAAGTACTGATGTTATGTAGTCTTACCTCGCCTTCATTCTTACATATAAGTTCGGAGGCTACTCTCTGCTCCGACTCGGTCGATTACAAAGCTCAAAGTCTCTAAGTTGGCTCATGGCAAGGTAGGTATCCCATAATGCAGTTCTATCAGTCCTCAGATCTCATTTGCTGCTCTACAAGTTCAGAAGTGCTCTTTCTTGGCCGTGGCTAAGTTTGACATTTTTTCTAAACTTGTCATATTTGTACACTGCTTACTATCTATAGTTAGTAATTCATTGTTAGAATACTGTTTAATAACTTAGGTAGCATTGCTGTTCATTTAGCTAGTGTTTTTTCTGATATTGTTGTCGTTGATTTCTCTGTTGGCCGTCACATTTCTGCAGGCCTATTGTGGTGTCCCTTGTACTAATTAGTTTTTCTATATTAGTGTTTTGCTGTTGAGCCCTTGTTGGCTCGTTTCTAGTCGGCAGTCTGTTTAGAATTTCATGACTTACAGTTAGTTAGTCTCGTTGTGTTGTTGTCTAACCATTTGCCTTATCTGTTATTTTCTCTAAGACTTAGGTACTTTGTGAAGAGTTTCTTCCAGGGCTAGGTCTGTTTAAGTTAGAGGACCTAGTCCCTTTCTTCATGTTTTTGCTGTTTACTTCCTTCCATCCCATTCACAGGGCTAGGCCCATTTAAGTTAGAGGACCTAGTCCTCTATTAATCTCATCCTCCCATTATTGTGTGCTGTATTCCCTTCTTTGAGCAGAGCTAGGCCCTTTTAAGTTAGAGGACCTAGTCCTCTTGTTGTATTTTGCTGTAGTGCTCTTGTTCTTTCTTCCTATTGTTAAGATAAGTGTTAGTTAGAGGACTTAACTACTGTATTATTTGTTGTTTCTTGTAGTTATGTCTAAGGAGCCTAAGGAAAAGGACCACAAACCTTCAGGTTTTAAAAAATGCCAGAAATGCTCACAGAAAGTGTCCATAACAGATGGACATAGTGTATGTGTTATGTGTTTACTGTTCGGGGGCCATTCATTTGCAGGAGACGTGCACCTTTTGTCATTCCTTTAGCTCTAGGGTTCTCCAAGAAAGGAAAAACAAATTAATATTGAAAGGTCTCCTTAAACCATCCTTTGAGGAGGATTTGGGTAGCTCTTCCTCCTCAAAATCTACAAGGTCTCCTTCTTCTAAAAAAGAAAAAGAGAAGTCTGTTAAAAGACATTTTCCAATATCAGCTGAAAAATCTGGACCTCCTGAAAAAATTGATAAGAGAGCTAAGACTTTTACCTCTTTGGGTCCTCTGCCTTTGGAATTGATTGAGGTTATTGACATTGACATGCCTGTATTGGCCCCAAGTACTTAAGAGCCAATAAATGATCCTGTAGCTCGGGGCTGGTCAAAAGAGATGCCAACGGTCTCTCCGACACTGAGATCACCCATACTTCAGAGATCTCGCTCTCCTACCCTGTCTTCCAGGTCCTCTAGGAGTCTCTCAGATGAAAATGTGGAGAGGGTGGTGCGCAGATAATTGAAGACGGCGATGGCAAATTTGCTTTCGGCTCTGACCCAACTGGCCTCGGAGCCCCCCATGTCCTTGTTAACTGCTTCTGTCCCTTCTTAGAGTCATTCTGGTCATTCGGAGCCAGAATATCTGGTACCACTTGCAGTGGAACCGTCAGTTCGGGCACCCCAAGTGGCTTTCTCAGAACCAATATCTGCTCCAACACCTTTGGTGCCATCCCTGGTGTCTAGGAGCCGAAGCTCACCAGTCGGCCCTGAGGGGGACACTTGGACCCACACCTCTTCAGTTCCGAGCCTACCTCTCGGTGGGTCGGCTCGCCTGAGCTTGGCTCCAACATCGGTTTCAGAGCCGATCGACCTGGAGCCGGGGGCTACCTCTGTTTTTTCAGAACCAGCAGTGTCCTCAGAGCCAGGGGGGGGGTCTGCCTTCAAGCTGATGAGGAGTGTGCTGTCTAAATCTACAGCTCTCTGCAAGGATACCGATGTTCTTCCCACCAAAGCTCTGGCTTCTGTCTTGGTGCCACGCTACCTACAGGAAAGTGGAGATCCGCAACCTCAGGAACACCCCTTGGGTGGTACCCAGTCTTCTGAGACCTCCACAGAATATCCTTCTGAGGAGCCTCCTCAGAAGAAAACCTTCAAGAGGAAGCATATAGACTCCCCTGATGAGTCTGTCACCTCTGACACTGACCTTGAGGAGTCAGAAGGGTCCTCTCAGTCATCCTCTGATGATATCTCCTTTGTAGATATCCTTGAGATCCTGAAACAGAGAGGCAGCTGGCCTACCTTCACCCCTTCTGATGAGGAGTCAGTGTACCTGAAGGCTTTCGGATCTCAACCTTCAGCCTCTTGGGCATCTCTGCCTTTTGACGAGCTCTTAGACTTGGTCATTTGAAAGATGTGGGAATCCCCTGAGACCATGGAACTGGTCCCTAGGAGGCCAAACAAATTTCTTTCAGCCCCTAAGGAAAAGGACTTTTTGACTAAAGGTGTGCTGGTAGATGCTATGGTGGTGGCAGCAGCCACCAAGAAGGAACTTGCAGAGACATCCTCATCTGTTCATCTACTGAACAAGGAGTCTTGAACAATGGACAGATACAGGAAGCATGTCTTTTCTTCAGCAGCTTTTCCTCTGAGATTGCTGAAATATCTCGCCCATTTCACTAGGCTTCAAGGAGATCTCCTGAAGGAACTAGGAGATACTCTACAAGGTACTTTAACTGAAGGGGTGCCAGAGAAGGTTACTGCTCAGTTATCCACCTTAAATTCTATTGTAAACTCCTCTATGAGGCTGATATCATACACAGTAGATGGAGCGAGTAGGGCAGCAGATTCAGGAATTTCCCTCAGGAGACACTCCCTGGATGCACTTGTTTAACTTCGTGGAACCCTTTAAGTCTACATTCACCAGTGCCCCTTTTGATGTTTCCTGTTTGGACCAAAGGTTAAAGATACACTCACCAGATGTGAGTAGGAAGGTCAAACTCTCTGTCATTGGAGTACGTTTTTCTGTCCCTTCAAGACCCTATCCTAAAGGGCAGAGGTGTGGAAAGAAGTGGTTCAAAAAATCCCAGAGATTTTTATCAGACACATGAGGTGATTCCTTCCCCAGGGGCAGAGGGGGAGGAAATAATGGTAGACGCCGTCCTAGAGGCAGAGGGGGTCTACAGAACCAGGGTGACTGTGATTCCTTTCTCAGACTTCCCTATCAGCGCACCTGAAAGGAGGCCTGACTGTGCTGCTCTGGAGCCAGTTGGGGGGCATTTATCTTTGTACCCAGAAGCCTGGCACAATATCACAAAAGACAAGTAAGCAAAAGACAAGTGGGTACAAAGAATAATATCCAGAGGATACTCCATACTCCTTTCTTATCCTCCTAATCAGACCAGGTAAATACCAGATGTTCCACACAATCATAGGGATGAAGCAGCTATAGAGATTCAAAAGTTGCTCCACAAAAGAGTCATCCAAACTGTCCCCGCAGACCAGATAGGATTCTGAACTTTTTAGTGCCAAAATGATCAGGGGACTGGCAACCCATCTTGTATCTCAGCAAACTAAACTAATCAGTAAAGAAGTCGAAGCTCTGAATGGTGACACTGGAGTCTATACTCCCTCTTTTAAGGAAAGACAATTGGATGTGCTCGATAGACCTCCAAGTTGTGTACTACCACATAAAAATGGACACAGTATCAAGGAGTCACTTACACTTCCGGCTGCAAGCCAGTCATTGCCAATTTCATGCTCTGCCCTTTGGTCTCACCACAGCCCCCAGAGTGTTCACCAAATGCATGGCAGTAGTAATGGCTCACTTGAGATGTCTTGGATTCCAAGTGTTTCCGTACGTAGATGACTGGCTCCTGACTGCCACCACCAAGCATTTACTTCTACAGGCCAGGGACACAACTCTTCAAGTTTGTGCTCCCCTAGGCATTACTATAAACTTGCAAAAATCTGCCTTGTCGCCCACTCAGTATGTAACTTTTATAGGCGCAGAAATAGACAGTCTCCATGATTGTATGCCTTCCCACCAACAGAGTTCTGAACCTCAGACAACAGATGTGGCTGTTTCTTCCCAAACACAAGGTCAAAGTGAAGACAGTGCTCAAACTACTGGGAACTATGACCTCCACCATAACCCTGGTTCCATTAGCCAGACTACATTTGATAATTCTACAGTGATTACTGTTCTCCCAGTGGTCGCTACAGGAACTTCCTCTGTCTCATCCAATCATAACAGAATCTTGCAAGAAGGATCTTCATTGGAGGAGTCAGTCCAACCAGTTAACTATAGGCAGACCATTGTTACTCTGACCACGGATGCTTCCCAGATAGGGTGGGGGGCCATTACCTGGGAAGGACAGTCCAAGGCTCATGGCAGGAACATGAGGCCCATTTGCATATCAGTGTTCTAGAGATGAGAGCAGTGCTCTAGCATTGCAGGCACTCCACAACTTTCTTCCTCGAGGGACAATTGCAATCCAGTCAGACAATATGTCAGTGGTATGGAATATAAACAAAGAAGGAGGGACCAGATCTTATCCACCTTGTCGAGAGGCTCTCATGGTTTGGCAGCGGGCAATATCTTTCCAATGCTTTCTAGTCACAATGCACATCCAGGAGAAGACCAGTGTGATAGCCGACAAGCTCAGCAGGGCAATTTTGATGCCACATGGGTGGTCTCTGAATCAAAAAGTGACGGAAGAGATTTTCTGCAAATGGGGCCAGCCTTGCTGCAATCTTTTTGCTACTCCAATGAACGCCAAATGCAGCAGCTACTTTGCCCTGATCCCCTCCCCCTGGGGGAGACACAGAGAGATGCACTTGTCCACAATTGGCCCTCAGGACTTCTCTATGCCTTTCCCCCGTTTCCACTCATATCGAAAGTCATTCAGAAAGCAAAGTCCTTGGGAAGCACGATGATTCTCATTGCTCCATACTGGCCTTGTCTGATTTGGTTCCTCTTTCGCAGGCCTCATCTTCTGGATGATCCATAGATTCTGGACCCAGTTTCAGAATTGTTGACACATATGTCAGGAATGATCCATCTCTGTCTCCACACCCTCAGCTTGACAGCTTGGCTGCTCCACTTCCATCCCTATTCAGGCTTCATGATTTCACTCCAGCAGTTGCACATAGTTTGATATCATCTCATAAGATTTCTACTAGAAAATTATGTGCTAGCAAATGGAAAAGATTTTTTCTTGTGGGCACAGGCTAGAAATATAGAGCCATACACAGTTCCAATTTCCACAGTTTTAGATTTCCTTTCAGAACTTTTCCAACAAGGATCAGCTGCTGCCACGATTAAGGTTCAGTTAGCAGCTATCTCCAACTTCTATTTGGGACAGCATATGCCTAACCTAATGGCTCATAGATTGTGTAAGACCTTTTTGAAAGACACCTCCTTACTGAGACATCCATTTCAAGAACCTGTACCTACTTGGGATTTAAATTTTGTCCTTTCACAGTTAACCTCACCAACTTTTGAACCTTCGTCGAGCTGTGATTTGAAATTCCTCTCTGGGAAAACCATTTTTATTGTAGCTATCACCTCAGCTAGAAGAGTTTCAGAACTACAAGTCCTCTCATTTAAGCCTCCTTATTTGATATTCCATAAAGACAGTCTCTCTTCAAACCAACACTTCCTTTGCCCCTAAGATCTGCTCCCAATTCAATATTAACCAAACTATTGAACTTCCAGTATTTTTCCCTAGCCATACCAACAAGGCAGAATACAGATTTCATCAACTTGATGTACATAGGCAATTGAGGTTCTACCTCCATAGAACCAAAGAGTTCAGAAAGTCAGACCAATTATTCATATCCTTCTCGGAGACAAGAAAAGGGATGCCAGTCTCCAAGATCACATTATCTAATTGGATTTCAAATTGCATATCTTTTACATACTCCTCCAATAACAAGGAACTTTTCTTTAAAGTTAGAGGTCACTCAACCAGATCAATAGCAGCATCCACTGCCTTTCAAGCAATAATTTGAATGTACAGTATATGTGCAGCCACAACTTGGGTAACTCCACATACCTTTATTACACATTACAAACTTAATTTGGCCTCTAGGGACAGAGCTTCCTTTAGTTCCATGGTACTCAAGAGTATATTCCCATGAGCCACCCAAGAAAAAGGTGCTAGGGATGCTGTCCCATATATAAGAATGAAGGCGAGATAGGACTACATAACATAAAGAAGTTATGTACTCACCATAACGTTCAGTGTTTGTAGTCCATCTTGCCCTTCATTCTTACAAACCCATCCACCTACCCCCGTCCATATAATCCTAGAGGACCTGGTTGAAAATGTATCCTTCCTTATGTTGGAGACTTTTCTCTATTGTTTCTCCTTTACCTGAGAATACACTATATGATTTCTGTTATAAGTAGCAGCGAACAAGATCTGAGGATTGATAGCACTGCATTATGGGATACCTACATTGCCAAGAACCAACTTAGAGCCTTCGAGCTTTGTAATTGGCTGAATCAGAGCAGAGAGTCTGCTCCGAACCCATATGTAAGAATGAAGAGCGAGATGGACTACAAAACATGGAATGTTAGGGTGAGTACATAACTTCTTTTTTCTGTATCTGTGTGAATCTAGTCATCTATGTTATTTTAATATTTCTTGTGATGAAATTCTGGTATTTATTATAAATTTAGTATTTTCGTGTTCTTTTATTATTTGTTATTAAATATATTTAAACTTTTCATTGTGACTGGTCCCTTAGAGAATATTTTAACCTTTGAAAGTACTCATATCTATTTGGTGACTCTGTGGCCACTCCTGAAAGCCTTACTGCATTGATCAAAACACTACAATTTGTACTAATATAAATTTCACTCACTATAATTGGGTACCCTTGCAAGAGCCTTAGAGTAGCTGGCTTTATGGCTGTATGGTGGCATTAACTATCTTATAGTCTTGGCAGAAGGGGTATAGCTAGTAAATCTGTACAGAACTTTCCCAGGTGTGTGTGTTTGTGTGTGTGTGAAAATCAAATCTCAGAGAGTGTTTGTGTGTCAGCTGCTTGAAGCAGGGACACAAAGCACTGGTTTCACAGAGAGGGGGCTGGAGGACTTGGCTTGGACACTCTGCTGAAGACTCACCTCTATAGCTGTGCCAGTGGGTAGTCTTATTGGGGATCTGGAGGGAGATGGAGAGAGAGAGAGAGAGAGAGAGACCCAGACTCCAAACTGAGTGTGTTCCCTGTGTGATCCTAAGGGAACTTGTCTTTGATGCAGTGAACCGCATCTGGAAATACTGGGTGTACCCATTTTTGTTTCAAGTGAACGTCCCTCTCCAGTGTCAGTGGTGAGGATTCAGGCTCCTGATTGCTGGCCCAGAGAGGGGACATCACAGCATCACAAATTAATTGTCTTAAAAATAGATCCATACTTGTCAGGTGGCTTAGCAACTGACAAAAGTCAGAACCTACATAGTTAAGGTGGAAGACACTTCCTCATAAAGTGTTAAAAAAACTAATGACATGCCCTGGACATCACTACTGGGACAACTCTTTTTCAGCATCTACTTATCCAATTTCCAGACCAGGATATCAAGATAGTTAGTTGACCATGTTTGTAGATGATTGCAAATTGGACAGTATTGTCAAATTTCCCTCTGATACCCATTTATTACAACAGGAACCAAAACCCATAAATAACTGGTTCAGGGCAAAGGGCTAAAATTAAATGCAAATCAATGTAATTCCACATCATTTCTGTACATCAGCTTTCTTGCTCTGTCCCCTCCCACCAGTTTGCTAATATAGTCTATCACCAGTATAAACAAAAGTGAGCTCAGAGCTGAGCCTTGATGCACACCCAACCCCACTGTGAACTCCTCTGCAAGTCTGAATACTGCTAGTACATCTGCCACTGGGTCCTTGTACATAGTCTACATTAATTCTATCAGTGTTTCTGGGACTTCAGTACATTGCAGCACTGCCCAGATCAGCTTTTTCAGAAGCTTTCTCCAAGTTAGGGAACGTGCATTTGGACTCGTTCCTCAGCTTCAACTTCTTCTCCGCTATATTTTTCACTGCCAACATTGGCTTGAGCATGCTACTTCCTAATCTGAATCCAAACTGCTCATCTCCTATCTTACTTTCTGTTTATTTGTCTATCAGTAATCTTTTCCTGCACTTTCTTGAAGTGTGACAGGAGTTTGCTACCTCTATACTGCCTTCAGTTGTGAATGTATAAGGTAATGAAAAAAAAAGCCAACAATATCAGGGAACTTGGTGTGAGATGATATAACAAAAGACATGGTAGCAAAATTACAATCTCTTGCATCACCATACATGCTTAGACTGCAGTTATACCCACACTAACCTATGAATAACAGCACATTGGTTGAGCTGCACATAAACATTGCACAAACACAAGAAATCAATCAACATCTCACTCTTCCACTGCATAGGCTAATTGTCTGTGACTGCAAGTTGTCTGTTTCATGCAAACCAAGTGTTTAATAAACTTTGAGACTCTAAGTGTTCTTATCATGGAGCACTGTGACAACTCTACCTAACTAGGCTAATGGGGACTAATATCACTAAGAACCTGAATGTGTACAACTATAGAGCATATGTGCAGAAATACATATCAGGAAGTCACAGTTAAAAATTCACGTTCCTGGACCTTTAACCTCAAACAAGACTGGACTAGTCGAAAAGTAAACAAAGTACAAATGCATACATGCATGTACAATAAAATATTCTGTTAAATCCCACAGAGCGTATTATTATGAATCCCATAAACAAGGACATAGGCAATCTCCAAGCACTTGACCCCACCCAGTTTGGATTTGTCAAGGGCAGATCTTGCCTGCTGAACCTGGTTTAATTTGAGACTGTCACCAAATCCCTGGATGAGGCAAAGTCAATATACACAGCTTACCTTGACTTGGCCAAGTCCTTTGGCACAATCCCCCACTCGGGTATCATCATAAAGCTAACACAACTTGGCATAAATCCCTGTCTCATCTCGTGGGTGGCCAACTAGCTCACCAATAGGACCCACAAGGTCAAAATGGGTGCCTCCACCTCCAAAAGCAGACCTGTTACTAGTGGCACTCCCCAGGGATCTGTCCTCAGACCTCTATTGTTTGGCATCTACTTCTCAGAGGTCCAGGCAAAGACAAAGGGCCTGTGGCTGAACAAGTTTGGCAACGACTGTAAGCTGGATACTGTCATTGACTCCACAAATTATGTTAACATACTGCAAGAGGGTCTCACTGCAACAAATGACTGGTGTCAAAGTCATGGCCTTAAGTTAAATGCAAAAAATGTATTATCATACCATTCAGCAAAAACATGGCCCCTACTGATTAGCACATGAATGGCACCCCCTAAGCACACAACCTGTGGTGATAGATCTGGGTGCTCAGGTTGACAACAATCTCACATTCGAACATCATGTGGCGGCAGTGGTCAGAAAAGCCTTTTACTTGGTTCATCTCATAAGTAAAGGGATTGTGTCCAGAAAAAAGGTTATTCCCTCTCTGTATTCCTCCCTCATTAGGCCAGTAATTTTGTATAATGCCCTGTTTGGTATGTACCTTTCCAAACTCCTGCACAAACTGGAAAGGCCACAGAAATACCTCACAAAGAGAATCCATGGCCTCCAACACCTATCCTATGCGGACAGGCTCAAACCACTATCACTCTACTTGGTATTGTACAGATTGCTCAGAGGTGATCTGTGTCTCACCTACAAGGTAATTTCGGACCCTGTCCTAATAGAGATGCTCCATATCTGTAAGTCTAACTCCTTAAGCATTACTCACTCGAAAGGTCTAAATCTAATATGTGACATCAACAAAACCTGCTGGAGAGACAGGTTCGTCTCCCAGAGGCTGTCCTGTCTCTGAAAAAGACTTTCCATACACATCAAACAGAGTACTTCACTGACCCTCTTCAAGCACAACCTTGATGAGTGGATGGGAAACCACAAATTCTTCCCAGGGGTTCCACCTGTGTTCCTCACTGACAGGGGTGACAAGTGCTAACTGAGGTATCTTTTTGGGGGATAAACTCTTGACTAGGCTTCTAAGGGGTTCAGAGCCATTAGCCTAGTAACCTCCTATGATCCTGTGGTCAATTAATAAACTGACCAACCAAACAAACATGACTGAAATAAAAATAAATAAAAAATGGTGGATGATCCCATCCAAGAGTAAGTAACCATCCACACACCCACATCAAAGTTAAAATAGGAAACTTTTGAAATAAACACATAAATAAAATGTTACAATGCATTACTGTTTAGAAAAAAAAGTACAGCAGAAGAACAAAAAATACACAAATTGTACCCATTTATTCCTCACCATGCACCCACAGAACAGGAGCCAAAACTACTGACTTATTACAGCCTTACAATATGTCAAAAATAAAAAGTTGCACTTACCTGCAATACCCAGCACCTATCTGGTGTATTTATGGTTCACCCAGTCTTCTGGTAGTAGTCTTCCTCTACCAAGATGACAATGTCAAAATAATTCCTTCTGAAAATTAGCAATGTAGCCAGTATCCACGTAACAAGGCATGGCTCAACAGGACTGTTTCTCCTTTTACATGAGAAAAGATTGCAGGAAGCTCTCCTCCAGCTTTCCACTCTGTGTGTTCTGAACTGAGCTAAAAATCCTACAGGAAGTTCAACACGTCATGCCTTCTACAGAGCCATACCCCACCAATAAATGGCTTCTGTGCCACTTTTCATAAATTGAAATTACAATCTCTTAATTGTGAAGTATTGATAGAATGTGAATCTGTCAGACCTGAGGAATGAATCTGTCTCCACTACCTCGTTAATGTAAATGGAGACATTTTCACCTCTTTTTACTGCCTGATTGAGATGAATGGGGAAGTTTTTACCTGCCTTCACACCAACTGTGGTATTGTCTTTGCCACAGAAGTTTTGTTTCAGCTGAAGATTCAAGTGA